>NW_010433534.1:8207-8446 GCF_000710305.1 Buceros rhinoceros silvestris | reverse complement strand
TGCAGGTGCCGTTACTGTCCGAAGAAGTGGGGATGCAGGGGTTGGGCATGCTCGGGTGGGCTTTGAATCCCGCTGCTGCTTGGGAGGCTTTCACCCAGCAGGCAAACTTGCCACTTAATGGCAAGGTCATGCCCCAGCAGTCCTGCTGCAGCCTGGGGCTGGGCGATGTGGAGCCTCTCCAGGCATGGGAGCCTTTCTCAGCTGGGAGCTGTGCTGGGGTGGCCAAGCACCCTGCTCCA
>NW_010433534.1:7461-8045 GCF_000710305.1 Buceros rhinoceros silvestris | reverse complement strand
TGAAACTTTGCTGACTAGCCTCTGAGCCTTGGGACATGCCAGGAACTGGGGTTGGTTCCCATCTGTGGTGCCTGTGTCTGCTCCCTGGCTGCGGATGCCATGGTGTGGCCTCAGGCTGTGGTGGGCGCGGGCAGGGGTGCTGGCCGTACTGGGAGCGGGAGCAGGATTTGGCAGCATGGCTGTGTTGCCATGGAGTCTCCAGGGAGATGGCACTGCCAAGAATAATTAGAGCCAATGGCCTTGTGCTCCGTTCTGAGCCTCTTGCGTGGGGCAAAGAGGGGGGCATCAGGGTCCCAGTGGGGTCAGGACATTGCCAGGCTCAGGCCTGGCCACAGGGTCCCGATGGGGGCAGGACATTGCCAGGCTCAGGCCTGGCCACAGTGACCGTCCCCTGGCGTGGTGATTGGCAGTGGGGCTCGGCAGCATTTGTGCTGCTTGTCCTGGACAGCACAGCGGGACTCAGCCCCG
Source organism: Buceros rhinoceros silvestris (assembly GCF_000710305.1). Taxonomy (NCBI): domain Eukaryota; kingdom Metazoa; phylum Chordata; class Aves; order Bucerotiformes; family Bucerotidae; genus Buceros; species Buceros rhinoceros. The sequence goes on along the minus strand of NW_010433534.1, from coordinate 7,577 downwards.
AGGCACTGCCTGCAGCCCCCACCAACCTCACCACTGCCTGTTTTGCAGATGGGGCCGTCTACGCACTAGGAGGAATGGGTGCGGACACCTCTCCCCCGGCGCTGGTCCGTGTCTAC
>NW_010433534.1:7050-7426 GCF_000710305.1 Buceros rhinoceros silvestris | reverse complement strand
GTTTTGCAGATGGGGCCGTCTGCGCACGAGGAGGAATGGGTGCGGACACCCCTCCCCAGGCGCTGGTCCGTGTCTACGAGCCGGCGAAGGACCACTGGCAGCCGCTGCCCTCCATGCCCACTCCCTGCTATGGGGCCTCTGCCTTCTTGCAGGGCAACAAGATCTTTGTCCTGGGTAGGTGCTGCTGGGGCAAGCCAAGCATCCCCCCATGCCCCTGCCCTCTCCCTCTGCTGCCTCCCCAGACCAGGGAGCGACCTGGTGCCCTCCAGGGTGGCTCTGTGCTGCCCTCCCACCCCAGCACTGCAGCTAGTGGGCCCCATCCTGCTTGCTGAGCCCACCCATGGTGCTGGCTCGGGGTGCCGGCAGCCGCCGGATC
>NW_010433534.1:6350-6817 GCF_000710305.1 Buceros rhinoceros silvestris | reverse complement strand
CCCCGCCGAGCCTTTGCTGCCTGCGCCATGGCTGACGGCGTCATCTTCAGCCTGGGGGGACTGCAGCAGCCAGGGCCTCACAACTTCTATTCCCGTCCCCACTTCGTCAACACTGTGGAGATGTTTGACCCTGCGCAGGGTGAGCTCTGTGTCCCTGGGTGGGGTGGGAGCGTCCCCTGTGGGTCCAGGATGCCTCCCTGAGATCTTGGTGTCCGTGCCCAAGGGACACTGTTCATATATGGGCTCTGAGCATCATCCGCTTGCACCCGTGGCAAGTCCCGCCCTGTGTTCCCTGGCCCTGGGGAGCCATTAGCCCAGCGGTGTCTGGGCCTCGGTGTGCGGAGAGGAGCCCTGCAGGGTGATGCTCACACCCTCTCACCCCCAGGTGTGTGGAGCAAGCCGAGCCGTGCCATCCGCATGAGGGAGAAGAGAGCTGACTTTGTGGCCGGCTGCCTCGGGGGACGAGC
>NW_010433534.1:5651-6260 GCF_000710305.1 Buceros rhinoceros silvestris | reverse complement strand
GTGGCCGGCTGCCTGGGAGGAAGAGTGGTGGCCGTGGGTGGCCTCGGTAATGCCAGGGGTAGGCGTGTAGCCATGTTCCTGTCCCTGTTCTTTGTGGCACATCAGTGACACGCGCGGCAGCAGGGAGGTCGACTGTGCAAAACCGTGGGGGTACTGCAACGCCGTCAGCAGCTGGGTCCCTCCTGTGCCCCCCAAGTGCTGGGGAAACCCTGCTGCCCGTCCCACAGGCTGCCCCCATGAGCCACTTGCCCCTTTCACTCACTGGCCAGGCTTTCCCCAGCTCATGTGCGGTGTGCGGTCCTTGCACAGCCCACAGCAGCTCAGCCCCACCGCACAGGGCTGCGGCACTGCATCCCTCTCCTGAGAGAGCAGGAAAAAGGTTAGTGCTGTCACTCAGCAGCGGGGGTGCAGCAGGGAGGGCTGTCTGCAGGGCCTGGTGCCAGCTGCAGCGCCCCCAGCCCTGCAGCGAGGGCTGCCAGACCCTGCCGACCCTGCCTGGGCTGAGCCAGACCTCCCGCTGCAGGGCTAGAGGAGGTGATGAGGAACGGAGAGTGGTGCTGGCTGGATCCCTGCAGCAGGGTGTTGCTTCTGAGCCGTGCTGCGGTGGGA
>NW_010433534.1:5099-5521 GCF_000710305.1 Buceros rhinoceros silvestris | reverse complement strand
GCGGGGGGAGCTGCCCTCCCTTTTGCCCTGGCGAGGGCTGTGGGTTGCCGGCATGGGGGCAGAGCCAGCAATGCGGCATCGGTGCCTGTGGGAGCACTGCTAACCTTGTGCTCCTGCTGATTGCCTCTGGGATGGCAGAGCCGCCTCAGCCCAGGGCTCTGGCTGGGGCATCAAAGGCCTGTGAAGGTGGGAAGGCAGAACCTGGGGTGTGGGGAAGGATGTGGCGGGGGTGATGCCATTCTGTCTCCTGCAGGGAACCAGTCCTGCCCACTGGACTCAGTGGAAGCGTTCAGCCTCTCGCAGAAGAAGTGGGAGCCGCTGCCCCCCATGCCCTCCGGCCGGTGCTCCTGCTCCAGCTGCCCAACGCCCCGCCTGCTCCTCATCATCGGCGGGGGGGGCGCGGCGCCCCAGGGGGCGGGTTA
>NW_010433534.1:4736-5024 GCF_000710305.1 Buceros rhinoceros silvestris | reverse complement strand
GCCCCTGCGGCCGGTGCTCCTGCTCCCTCTGCCCCACGCCCAGCCTGCTCCTCATCATCGGCGGGGTGGCCCAGGGTCCCAGTGGTGCCGTTGAGGCTCTGTGCCTGCGAGAGGCACCCTGAGCAGGGCCCTGGGGACCAGCCCTGGCCAAGCACCAAGTGCCTGAAGACGGGAACAGGGTGTATGAGCGCCCATGCGTGTGGGTGACCTGGCTGTGGGTAGCCGCTGTCCTGTGACGCTGGGGGCAGGAGCAGCTGCGGGTTCCCTCCCGGGCCTCAGAACCCCCAC
>NW_010433534.1:1594-4682 GCF_000710305.1 Buceros rhinoceros silvestris | reverse complement strand
GTGACGCTGGGTGCAGGAGCAGCTGCGGTTTCTCGCCGTGCTTCAGAAACCCCTCTGGGCTCCTGCACTGCTGTGGCGATGGAGCCTGAGGCAAAATCCTACCTGGCGGGAGGGCTGTGGCCAAGGGCATGGAGGGGGCAGCAGCGGCAGGACTGTTGCTGGCCGCACTGCCCTGTCCAGCCCTGTCTGTGCCGCGGCGTGTCCGTGCCGTGTGTGTAGCAGTGAGTGCTGTGTCGTCGTAGACCCAGTCGATGTCTCATGTAGCACAGAGGTGCCCTGTAGCTCAGTGCCTAGGAGGTGATGTAGCACCTCGAATAAATGAAACGTGAAATTTTACCCCACTAGAGTCGTGTGTTGTCCCTGGTTATCCTGCTCCGGGCAGGGACATGCTGCAGCCTGTCAGGAAAACCCCTCCCAAGGGAGAGGCCGTTGAACGCTTCCCTGGAGGACCCCGTGCGGTGGGGCAGGGACAGCTTTTGCTCCTTTTCCAGCTGCCAGGGCAGGCGGAGCAATGCGATGTAGGGATCCAGCCCTCCTTCTGGAGAGGGAGAGCTGAGTGGAAGCTGCCCTGCCTGGCACAGCCTTGCTGCTGCTAGTGTCTGCCATGGACGAAGGGGTTGTGGGGGGAGTGAAGGCAGCAGCAGGAGAGGGAGCTGGGGTGCAAGAGAGGGTGGGGAATGGTGAGGGCTGCCAGGAGGCTGAGAAATAAGATGAGATGCCTAATGATGCCGGGGCTTCTGGGCCCCACCCAGCACCACAGCCCTCAAGGATGTCTCAAAGGAGGGACCATGGCTGGTGCCTGGGAGAGACGGATCCATCTGTGTCCAGCTCCCTCGTGCAGGAACACCACCTCTCCTGCTTACCGGAGCCAGGAAGGAAAGATAAACTCCGTATCAGTGGTGTCTGTGGGTGATATTTAGGGGTGCACAGCAAGACGGGTGTGGGGGTGACGCCCTGGCACTGTGGGCTCGCCTGAACCTTGATGATCTTGGCTCCATGCAGAGTCACGCACCCCAAAGCAAAGTATGGAGGTAGCAGACGCAGGTGAGGGATTCGATCTTTCACTGATGCCATGTGCGAGACATCTCACAGGTTTGGGTAAATACCAAGTGCGGATGCCTGACCTTTTGGAGAAGACAGCTGGTACGATCCTCGGATGGGTAGCAGGGCCAGAGAGGTGGGAGATCGAGTCCTGGCAGAGCGTAGCAGCATCCGGCATGCTGCTGGGGCAGGCTGCACCGTCTGCTGGAGGTGTCACGCGTGGGGAAAGTTGGAAACGATTCAGAAAAGAGCATTTGCAAGGTGTTTTTGGTGTCGTTGCCCCAGCGCCTCCGCTGCCTGCCGGTGCAGTGACTGCGGGGTCCATCCCGCCTTGCTGCGGGGCCGTTTTTTTTTGTAGCATTGCCCCACCGCCTCCCCTGCCTGCCGGTGCAGCGACTGCGGGGTCCATCCCGCCCTGCTGCGTGGCCGTTTACCTGCGTTTTGGGGGGAACATCCTGGGATAGCCGGGCTGGCAGTGCCTGGGCTGGAACCATCCCTTCATCCGCCTCTGGAGTTGCCATAGAAACCACCACTGTGCCAGAGCCAGCATCAACAGGGGGCCCCGAGTCAGTGATTGAGCAGTACCTCAGAGCCGAGGAGATGTGCTGGCAGCAGATAAGGTCAGCGGCTCCTGCTGTGCTGGGGCGGCTAGACAGAGGGACCCCTCCCCGGAGCATGACATGGCTCCAGCTTTTTTTAATAAATATTGCAGCAGCACTCCCCAACCTGTGCTCAGTCCCAGCAGGCTTTTCCTTCACAGAGTCCTGGGAGTTGACAGACCCTTCGCTGCCACCTCAGTACCTCTCCCCAGCCTGTCAGCCGCTTCCAAGAGCCACAGAGGCACGTAATAACTTCACTCTCACCAAAACTTTAGTCATGGGGGACCCTCAGTCATGGAGCTGCATCGGAAACGCAGACATGGTAATAAGCTTTTCCTGCAGGAGCATCGCATGAATGGGGTAGATCAGACGCTGAGTCACTAGCAAACCGACATCTCTGGGTGCCAAATTTGGAGCTTTCCTGGCTGCTGACGGGGCACCCAGTGCTGCTTTTTCCAAATTCAAGGTGACACCGGTTGCAGGAGCCAGCTGATGCTGGCAAGGGGAAGCTGCGGCTCGGGAGCCCCTCGCTGTTGTGGCATTTCCCGTAGTGGGGCTGGCAGTGCCTGCCCTGCAGGGGGTTTGCCCCTTTCCTCGCGCACCTTGCCCGGCACACTGACCCACGGCAGCGCTGTTTGGCTTGGCTCTTCCACCTGAGGTGAACAGAAATCCGCAGCCTCTCCTCTCTCAAGTGTGGATTTCTTGTTCTTTTCTATCTCTGCTTTTGGGCACAGGACCAGGATCCCTTCTAATGAAAGGAGGAGAGCAACCAGGACAATGGCCAAGGACAACTCGGGTTGGACAGAGAGCTCTCCAGGCAAAGGGATGATGGTCCTGGCCACCCCTGGAGACTGGCACGTCGCTAACTGAAGACCTCCCGTGAGTTAATGAAACATGCTATGAAGAAAAAACTTTGAGGGCCATACCACATGCACTGCCGTCTATCTCCTGGCAGCCTCTGCTGATTTATACTAAATGAAAGGCTTCAAGTATCTGGCCATGCTCCTAACGCTAGAAGCACAGTCTGTTACTTCAGATAGCAGGAGACCTACGAGCCAGTGCCTGGCAACGTGGCTGATCTCCCCGAGCGAGTTATGGATGGGGGAGAGTGGAACTGGAGGTAGTTGTCAGACACATAATTAAAAAAATGTGTTTCCTTATAGAAATTTCTTTCCGTAGTCGAGCCTTAGGAGCCAGTGCCTGGCAACGTGGCTGATCTCCCCGAGCGAGTTATGGATGGGGGAGAGTGGAACTGGAGGTAGTTGTCAGACACATAATTAAAAAAATGTGTTTCCTTATAGAAATTTCTTTCCGTAGTCAGGAGAGATGGAAATACAAAAAATCTCATTTATCATGTTCCACAACCTCAGTAGACACTCGAATGAGAAAGCTCCACCAGAAATAGGAACAGCTCTGTACAATAACCTAAAATAACGCGCCGAGCTTAT
>NW_010433534.1:1093-1474 GCF_000710305.1 Buceros rhinoceros silvestris | reverse complement strand
AAATGGAACCGTTTGTGTACAATACCCTAAAATACCGCGCCGAGCTTATCGCCTGTACGCAAAGCACCAGCGATTCCTTGAAGGGGAGTGGAAGTGCTGTAAAAGGGTACAGAGCTCTACAGACTCTCCCAAAGGGAGTTTCGGGTCAACTTGCCAATTAGGAGCAATAAAGTGGTGGGAAAATCCCCATTTGTGATGCAGGACCATATAGGGCCTGGGTGCACAGCGAGGCACTCGGCAACAGCGTCACGCGCCGGGCTGTGCCACCGAGCTGTAGGCAGTTCAGGAGCAGAACAAGGCTTTTGTTTACTCAACAGAGGCGATAAACATTCATGTTCCTGTCAGCGCGCTCTCTGGAGGCAGGTTTGCCTCCCAGCCCAC
>NW_010433534.1:519-931 GCF_000710305.1 Buceros rhinoceros silvestris | reverse complement strand
GCCGAGGCTTCCCTTCGCCAGCCCAGACATTGCCCCATCCCTGAGGCAGGAAGACGATTTGGGCTGTGATTCCCCCCTCCAGTCCTAGGAAATCCACCTGTGAGAGACTCATCACGCCGCTGAGAGTTAACAAACTGCTGCGATCAATCCGAGCTCTTTATACCGGCCCCAGCACTGTAACGACAAGCAAAAACAATGCAGCAGAGTCGTTCCAATAAGTTTTTTTGTGGGTAAAAGCCCAGAATTATTATTATTTTTTAAGTGAAAGCTTTATTTCTGCTGGATTTGATTAGGAAACGGAATGTACACATCAGGAAAGATATTATTGTGATACCTCTGAGCTCCGGGCTGCCTTTAATGCTAAAGCCAGAAGAGCGTGAAGGGGAATGGGAGTAGTTCCCCTAATCTGTCC
>NW_010433534.1:0-289 GCF_000710305.1 Buceros rhinoceros silvestris | reverse complement strand
CCCAGAACCAGCAACCAAACATTTTAACAAGCGCTGGAACTGTTTTGAATTAAAGGAGGCAAAAATAGGCCAGAAAACGTGCCCATTTTCCACCCCTGAAGCCAGAGGATACGAGAAGCACACGGGAAAAATTCCCGTGAAGCCGCGTCTGAGGCTCTTTTTCCAGGGAGTGTTTAGACAATGGGTTATTTTTGTCGTGCTCCTCATGGATGAAAGGGAATAGTTTCTGTGAGAGGAGACCACACAGCCTGCGGGCATGAAGCAAACGGGCGCTGCGACCACCGTGCTC
>NW_010433533.1:24191-34696 GCF_000710305.1 Buceros rhinoceros silvestris | reverse complement strand
AATGGACTCTAAAGGACACCAGATTAATTCAGCCTTGGAAATTGACTTCAGCCCCCCTTGATTCTGAAGGAAGTCTGGCTGACTCTCTCGGATGTCGAAGCCGGAGTGAGAATGGATGGGTCCTGGCCAGCATGACTGTGGTGCTAACTATGCTGCCTCAGGTACCAAAAGTCAGACAGTTGGAGTCTTGGCCAGTGGGTGATGGTTACCGCACTGTGCTGGTGACATCTTGCTAGAAGCCGTGTATTGCAATCAGTAAAAGGAAGGTAAGAGTGGCAGAGTGACTTATAAGGCCTTCTCTTATATGAGTGCTACCAGTTCATGGTCTTTTCTTTCCGGGTATTTATACATTCTTGCATGTACAAGGGTGCCACTAGTTCCTCTTGATTGTTTAGGAAGAGGGGTTTCCAGTGCATCCTCTCTGATTTTTTTTTTTTTTTTTGCACAGTCCTGTGACAATTACTTTTTCTGTCTAACCGTCTACAGATTTTTCTTTTAAGTGCTTTTTAAAGCACACTTTCTGGGGGAGGGTCCTGACACCTAGAAGATTGGTTCATACTTTCAGTTCAGCCTCTGCTTGCTGTTTGATGCTGGCCTCCTCATTTCACATTCTCTTTGCTTTAATTACATCTTTTGTTGAATAGAAAATCTAGTGAAAGATGCTCTCTAAGTGTTATCATCATCACCCTTGGATCAGTCTGAGAAGGACAGACAGTCTTCCAATATGTTTTGTACTCTCTCACCAGCTGTTGTGCTGATCTTTTACAGTTGAGATTTTGGAAGAGAGGGAGATGTCCAAGATTTTAACTTCAAATCTTAGATTTGGTTTGCATTTTCTCCTTTTGGTAACTCATAGATACCCATTTCTCAGTTCTTTCTTCATCCATCCTGTAACAACCCAATTACACCAGCTGAAGAGACACTAGAGATGAAACAGACCACAGCATTTCCCCAGGGCTTAGAAGCAGGTGGAAGAGCCATTTCTCACCTACCAGTGCCAGAAGCAGGAAGATAGAAGAGAATCAAAGAACTCCTGAGATGCAGCAGAGAAACAAAGCGGTCAGTAGTGAACATGAGCCACTCAAGCCTGGAGGCACAAATTTATATTCCCTTGTCTTCCTAGGAGTTTATGTGGCCACAGCAACCAGAACAGCTCCTTTCAATTAAAGATGGAAAAGGTCTAGAAAGTCCCAGCTAGTTTATTCCTCCTGCAGCACAGGTTGTCCCCCTCCAGGATAATCCCAGTGGCTTTTACGTCTCTAAAACCTCAGGCAGTGAGGTTACCAGCATACTGACTCTTTAGGTTAGAGCAACATTCCCTCTCTATACAAGAAAAACAGCTTCTTGTTCGATCTTTTAGTATGTTCCCTCAGGCTGAGCAGTGACCAGTCACATTATTTTTTCCCTATGTCCAGGAAAGGCTACCCTACTTCTCCTGTTCTGTTACTTTAAGAGAAATAGATGGCATTCTACTATAATGAATTCCCCGAAGCAATTAGCACTTTTATGCTAAGGGACTCTACATTGCTGGTTTGTGGGTGGGTTTTTTTTTTAAAACAAAACTGTATTCAACTGAGGAGGAGCCTCAGGAAGGCTTTTGACTTACATTGGAGGTGAAATTGGCCCACTGAGTGAAAAGTAGTACATTGCTTCTTCCTGTGTTTGTCTGAGCAGGTGCTTCATTGAATAATGTGACTCATTATTTACATAGTAAATATTATGTATTAGAAATAGATCGACTGGTACCTGTGCTTAAGTCACAAGAGGGGAGATTAACATGATTTGCCTCTTGAAATAATCTTTCTTCACCTCTAGACAGTGCCAGCGCTATTTTTTATGTGAAAACAGGGAGCTACGGTGAAAGTTGTCAATTTATGTTATGTACTGTAACAGAGAAGGCTGCTGCAGGCCTGCCCTACACCAGACACATACCCACAGAGTTTTCTGATGAGGGAGCTGCCTGCTCCAAAAGGAAAGGAGCTGGAGTGAACTCACTGGCAGCTGAACACGCCATCTCTCTGGGGTGATGTGCTTGTATTAGTGAATATGCTGCTATAAACCACAGATTTCCTCAGTACCAGATTTCCCTAAAGACTGGGAAGAATCTGCACTTGGAAAGCAAGCTTCAAAGCATCTCCAGCGAGCATGGAAGATCTGGTAGTTAAAGAAAAAAGCCAAGGGTGGTATGAGGGAGAAGTGAGCAGCAAAGAGAGTGAGATGAGAGAAAAAATGTAGAGAACTGTGTTTGGGAGTAGGGGAGAAATTCTCATGAGGGTACAGTCTGACTTCATGGTCAAACACATTTCCCAGAGCTACACGAATCATTACCCCAGCAGGCAGCAGCATATCTGGGCTTGTTTGTAATTTGCCAGCAATCTGTCTTGCCCTTCCAGCTTCTTGTTTTCTCCTCTCTCTTTCATTTTCCCTGCTGGTCTTTACCATGTTCTCTGGAGCTAATTCTGCAACAGGGCCTCTAATATGACTGAAGAGCTACTGCATCCAAACTCCCTGAGAAATTATTTTTAATGAGCAGGAGTGTAGCACTGAAACCATGAATTCCTTCCCTAGCACTGCAAAAAAGATCCTCACAGTGGAAATCCTACAGTGAAAACTCTTCATATGAATAGCTTGTTAGAGGATAAAGCAGTTAGCTGAATAAAAGCCTGATTATGTACCTGGAGGTAGGATGTAATAAGAATCAGAACAAATAAATTCATTATTTGGCTGCTGCTTCTGACTGTGGGCTGTGCCTGAGTAGTCTTATCCAATACCTGTTTCTGAAAAAGCAGAAATATTACAAGAGGCAGAGTATTCAGAAGATTATTTTGATCAGCATTTGACTGCCTGGCTGCCTGCTCATTTGCCTCTGAGCTGGGACTGTAACGTGGGAAGGAGGCATTTCAAGCTGTTGTCTACACGAGGTGGTCAGTTTGGACAGGACACGTGACATCTCCTGTTGCACTGAGTCTCCCTGATGGTTATGTTACAGAATGACATGACATCTCTCCACGGTCAGGCAACGTGATGGCACTGTATTAGACAGAGGTGGTGGGGAAGTGGAGTGCTTTCACCCTTGTTGTGAACATTATGTTCCCTTTGGTCAGGTAGAGCTAGTGCTCAAAAATTCACAGCACACTGCCGAGCTCCCAGAGCTTCCTCCTGGCTCCCTACCCTCAGCTGCCTGCTCTCATCACGATCCCCAGGCAGCACTTAGTTAGCTTGGAGTAAGTGGTTAGTGTTAACCTCACACAGACTTAAGTGCTGCTTGTGCACTGCTTCCCATTTTTTTATTCCTTTTTCTCATTACAGTCTAGCCCCATTTCCCTTAGGCTTTTGCGCTGCATTTCTTTTTCATTTTTTTTTAATTTATTTTTTGGCTGTCAAGGTCTTTCCCTCCAAGCCAGCAGTCATATAGAGAAATCCAGGCATAAGTGTGAAAATCTCACACACCGAATAAACCATCGTTATGTTTGGAGTATACCCACTGGATCATTATAGACCATTCCAGATCAGTGCTGCCAAGGAAAAGGAAAATCCTGGAATCTATTCCCAAGCTGGGAAGTTCATTCTCTCCATTTGGCGGCACAGGGCTGGCCTTTATAGAAACACATCCAAAAAGCCCGTTGCCAGCTGAGACTACATCCCGTGTGCTCATGACCACTCAGCTTCCCATGGTCATCCTGGGTAATTCCTATCACTAACCTGCTAGAGCTACCAAAACGGGCATGGTATTGTCACCTCTTCTAAGTGACTGGTAAGCTGCCATATGCAGCCCACACTGTTAGCAAAGCTCCTCTACCCAAAACAGCTCATGAATGGCTCCGTTTCTGATCCAGCTGAATTTCTCACCTTTTCTTGTTGAATCTAGCTGGACTTTGCATTTACAGTGTAGCTTCTGCTTGGCTGCAGGGAGAATCTCATCTCTGTGCTAAAGACAAAGTAGTAATTTCCCCCAATGCCTGGCGCTCGCACAGCAGTCACCTTTTATGTTTCCCCAATGGTAATTGCTACCTTCTCTCTCTTTGGGTTTCTCAGACAAACACTATTCAGAGATGAGCTCTGACCAAGCCTCTAAATGAAACGTCGTTGCTTTCACCTGTAGTTTTGCACAAAGCCTCTGAAGTTTTAGCCGTTGTGAATCTGTTCATCTCCTTGTAACAGATCTCCCTACTGTGTTAGTTATCATAGTGTGACTCTGCCTGCCTACCTCTTTTTTTCTGCTTTGTAACTAAAGATAGCAGAGCATTCGCTTTATTAAGGTAATTTAATGTAAATCTATGACGACAGTGCTTTTTCGTTAAGCCTTTCTGTCTGATGGCCTTAAATCACATTTATGCATGTTAATGAATTGACTCTACTAGCTCCTAGTGGAGGAACACAAGAAATAAGAAAATTTCCTAAGGTTATACAGAGACTCAGTGTCAGGGTCCCTCCCAGCTGAACCCTCTCCATTAACTTTGAGTTAAGCTTTTATTAGCGAGTTCACTTGTGTTGTAACAAATTATATTCAGTATGTTAAAAACCTCGAATTTTACATTTATTAAAAGAAAAGAACACAGAAGAGGATAGAAATAGTAATGTCTTTTTCACATACAATTTCTTGGGTGAATGTGACTGCCATCTCATCTGGATAGGAAGAACTTTACAGTTCGTGTGTTTGATGTGCTGTCTCCAATATACAAAATAGAGATACACCTGAAGTGTTATGTCACCATCAAAGCACACAAGTGTCAGCAAGTGGAGATATGCATCCTTCTTTACCTTTCTGTTCTGTAAAAAAAATTTTAAAAGGAAATTATTATTCAGTCACACATACTCATTTTACTTCCTTATTCCCTCAAATTTAATCTGCACCAAAATTCGCACCTTAATTGCAATTAAAATGGTTTTGTTTGATTTTTAAAGGGAACCCCCCTTGCTTTTCTTGTGCCAAGACTGCTGTAGATAGCCAGAAAATACCAGGTATAAATGTGGCTTATTGTGGTGTTATCAAAAGTAAATTCTGAGGTTTAATTTGGTATCATTTAATATTTTCTCCTTCATTCCATTTTGGGCTCTGGTTTAAAAGTAGAGCTAATGTTGCCAAAACTCTGCTTTCTGAACAATGAATAAAAATTTAGGGTATACCACTTAAAAAGACCCCAAAAACCCAACAAACCTCTATCACTCAATTACCCAAACAGTGCTGCAGCACCGTTGTTGTAAGCAGCAGAGGAAGTCTTCATTATAAAATATACTGTGTTCTCTGGGATTGTTGCAGATTTATGACATTATAACAGTTGGATAATTTGTCCCATCTCATGTTTCTCTTCTGTCTGCTGGGACACTTCAGCACAGCAGCATCCAGGCACACTGCGATACTTCTGTATTTTCAAGTAGAGTACTGATTCAAATACGTATATTTCCTGTACGTAGAAATTAATCTGTAGAGACTCCCCTTGAGGCTGTTACTCAGTCTGAGCACCCAAAAGCCTGGCCTGGCACCCACTACAGAGGTGGGTGGAAGCAGAGCAGAGCAGCTGCAGTTGGGCTCCCTGGAAATAACTGGATTTGGCCAGCACACTTACATAACCTCAGCCTTGCATCCCCCAATGCAGGCGTCTTCGACAGCTGAAATAATGACAATAATTTTTCCTAGGGGCTTAAGGAGGTCACAGATTTCTTCCTGCAATGAGCAATAGGCAGTCTGAAGAGACAGACCCTGTCCCAGCATATTTTAATAAGAACTGCTTCTGAGAGGAGAAGTTGCAGTGGAGCAGCCAGGTGCTGTGTGGGACTGATAGCGACCAATGAAAAATATTTACAAGTGCAAATACTGTTACTTCTTTCTCGATGGTTGGGGAAAGGGGCTGTTTAGACTAGGAGAGCTGCTCAGCCCAGCACCATTCCTCTCGGCTTTGCTCTCTGTCTACAAGCTTTGAGAAGTTTGTGGAGGAGCATCTAAGCAGTATCAAACGGGGAATTAGGAAGGGATGCTTGCAAAGAAGGGAGCAGGAGATCAGCGTTCAGAATTGAAAGAGAAAGATAAGGAAATAAGTAGGTAACAGAAGACTGGTGGAGAGGGAGCCCTGAGAATAGGCTTAGGAGCCAAAGGCTCAAATTTTATTTCTCACATCTTGCTCATTGGATAAGTCACGTCACTCGTCTGCCTGAGATATTACAGATCGCTGTTTAAGGGAAGGTCTGAGAATTAATAGATGCTGATAGAGTGCCTGGAAGATGAAAAATGCTGAGTATTACCATAGCAAATAGTAACCCGTTTGACTCATTTATGATCTTATTACCACCAAACGTCTCTCTGGCTTCCCGTCCTTTCAACTAAGCCTCCTTCTGATCCTATTAAGCGCTGGGGGGAAGATCCTCAGCTAGTGTCAGTTGTCACAGCTCCATTGACTTCAATTATTTCTCTTGCACAACATATTTCATCCAAAGCACTTCAAGTATTTGAGAGATATTGGCCAATTAAGCACCACAACCTCTGTGGGAGGTACAGAGCCATACCACAGTTAGAGAAACTTAGAAAAGAAAGGTTAATCAACTTACGCAAGGTCAGGAGGAAAGCATAACAGAGAGAAGAAAAAGGACCAAGAATGATGCTTCTAATTCTGGAGGTCACCTGCTCTGTATACTGGGGTGGATCTGAAACCACTATTCCAAGCTCTGCCTTCTTCACACTCTGATTGGTATGAGGCAGAACAGGACTCACATCCTTTTTACTCTCATATACGTTTAGTTTTTATTATTTGCATTTAATTTCAGGTGTTGTAGAAAGAGAAATATGGGTGCTACACATATGAAAGCTGGTATAAATTATGAGGACCTCCCAAAGGCAGTGGGAATATGATGACCCTAAGGCTCATTTCTGACAGAATATGGCCTAGGGATTTTCAGCCTCCTGTCACTTACTTATGCACAGGCTTTCTGAAGCTGCAGGAAACTAAACTGCCTGCCGGTGGTGATTGCTTTTCCAGTACATTGCAGGCCAGGACTTTATCATCATAAATTCTCAGTAAGCTCGTTTGTGCCCTCAGTCCTGCTGGAAGTCCAAAATGGCTGCATCAAACGGCGATTCTTAGACTAGCCCCAAGTGGAAATACTTCAGATATCCACAGCAACTCCGCTGTTTCTGAGACTGGGTTTTTCTTTCCAGTGTAGGGAGTGTTTGTGCAACCCCAGCATTTTATTCTGCAAATTTAGACTCTCTTTCAGGTAAGCTAGCGAATCCTGTGAAAGTGGGGTTTATTTTATAAGTAGCCAGCAGACAAGCATGAGGAGAGGCGATGAATAACTCACAGACAGACGAGCTCGAGATCGGTTGTGACAAAATGGCAGAGCAGCAGTGCCGAGCTGAGGAGCAGCGCTTGTTGAGGTCAGCACTCAAAGAGAATCCGCAAGGGCAGTGCTTGTTTATGCATACAGTTTGAAGTCCAAAATTGAGGGGTTTTTTAATTAAAACAAACAAAAAAACCCCAACCCTCACTCTGTGAAATTTGCAGCTTTGTTGCAGTGCTCATAGTCCGCAGCTAGGAAATAATTGTATGTTATTGGATTTATTTTTATTTTTTTAAAGCTACAAACAAGTTGAGAAGGAAAGCCTATCAGATCTAGGAGAAACAATATATTTATAAGCTTGAGAACTTAATTTCCTGAAGGAGCTTTAAATCCTGGTAGCGTGCTGTCTTTGTGCACCGAGTTAAAACAAGATGATATCAAAATACCAGCTATTTATTATTTAGGTAAAGAATAACTGAATCTAAAAAGTGCTGTGCTTTCAAACTTGGGGGAAAAACCAATCCTATCTCTGTAAAGCTCATGAAGATATTTACGAAGTAAATATATATATGTGTTTATAAACACATTTAAGTAAATGCAGATCAGTTCTGGGAGAAGCCAGGTTGAAGAAGTCACAGAAGCACTGGAGGAAGGGCTGAAGTGTGTGGAGAGGAAAGCAACAGGATAGGGCAGCTCAGAAACTCAGGTTGATTACCTGTGTAATTCCCTTTTTGCGTCCTACGCACCTGTGTTTCAGAACTAAGAACTAAAACCCTGCTGTCTAAAATCCTGGAAATTCTCTTTTCTTCATCTCCATGCTAAGGTTAGATATTACCTTGAGCTAGACTTTCCTGACCTTTTTACCAAACACGTCTTGATATGAAAACACTTGGTCAGGAATCTTTACCTATGAAAGGAGACAAAGCTATGGCAAGGAGAAGGCTCCAGCCTTCAGCTCCAGCCTGGAAAAGCTGTCTGCTTTTTTGCTTTGCCCATGCACAAAACTCGCTCCCTAGCAAGAGGATGCACACACTTTAGGTTAATAGCCACAAACGGGCTGTGTTTGGTCTTCATGAGAACCTGTATCAGGCAATGCTCCCTCTTGGGAATTTTTATCACATGTGCCCTCCCATGCCATCTTAGCATAGATTTTGTTTTACACTGCCATGGGAACCAAAGGTCTTGATTGGGAGGAGAAGGGGTGCTGCTGCTCTGCCAAGAACCCAACATAACAGAAATTGAGACATCCTATATACCTGATATGTCCAAACACTGACTTGGAAAATGTTGCCTGACTATTTGGAAGCGCTGACTCTTCAAGAAGATGATGGTGTGCCATGGAATGAGCAAAGTCCCTGTCTTCCAGTGAGTGGGCACAGGGTGGCTTCAGCTGTTCCCCATTTACCCCCAGTGAGTGTGTGAAAGTGCTACCACCCCTCTTAGGGGGTGTAGAGCTAAGAACAAACATACATTGCCAGAATACTTCATTGTTGGGTGTAAAACCTGTTTCTGATTACAAGTGCAAGCAGTCTGTATTGTTCAAGGTTAACAGGACCCTAGAGACTTCCTGATCCTCGGAAGAATAAAGAAGAATAAAGAAGAATAAAGAAGCGAGAGAAAACATCTATGTACAAGCTAATACTTTTTGCTAGAGCCTGTACAATTTAGGCACAGGCCTGACACATGGAAAGACCGACTTTAACATGGCATTTCAGAAGTCTAAGAGCGCTCCTTTTGCAACAGTATCTGAAAGGCTTAGAAATGTCCTGGTCAGCCGGAGTCCGTAGGAATACACACCAGTATGGGCTGTGTGAGCGTACTGGGGCCTGGTCACAAGCCTGGTGGGATTCTGAGAACACAAAAATAAGGCTTGTGATTTAGACTAATTAAAGCCAGTGCAACATTACTTCCTCAGCTTCCCATCTGATACCCAATGCCAGAGAATCAAGTCCTGTATCCTTTCCTGAGAGTTCCCATACGGGCCCTGAAATCTTCCCATCCTCAAGACTGTAAGAGTGAAAAACTTGCTAGTATTGCAGTTCTGGGCTCGTGCAGAGGCATCTGTCTTGAATCATCTATTTCTGGATTGCTTCCAGAAAACACCACTCCTCCTCTCCTAGTTTTTGGGAAAGGGAGAGGCATCAAGTCTTGGGTGGCTTGCAGTGGTCTGCTGCCAGTTGAAGAGGGCTGCTGCCTTCACATGGCTGGCCTCCACTGCCTCCTCGTACAAAAGGTAAGGATACACTCCTAAAAGAAGGATTTCTCTGTGATCATAAGCTATATAGTTGAGGTTCTTTTCTTACAATGTCCTGCTAGAAAGACTATAGTTATGGAAGGAACCTTTACCAGCTCCTAAAAGAGTTCTTTCCACCCTCAGTGGTGCTATTGTGTTGTTGAATATCTATTTACCTATGCTTCAGGAGGTCTGTCCACGTCATATTGTCATAGACAATGGTTTGGGTTGGAAGGGAACTTAAAGATCACCTAGTTCCATCCCCCCTGCCAGGGGCAGGGACACCTTCCACAAGACCAGGTTGCTCAAAGCCCCGTCCAACCTGGCCTTCAACAATTCCAGGGATGGAGCATCCACAACTTCTCCGGGCAGCCTGTTCTGGTGTTTCAGCAGCCTCAAAGCAAAGAATTTCTTCCTAATACCTAATCTAAATCTGCCCTCTCTCTGTTTGAAACTGTTATTTCTCATCCTGTCACTACACTGATAAAGAGTTCCTCCCCATCTTTCCTGTAGGCCCCCTTTAAGTACTGGAGGGTTGCTATAAGGTCACCCCCGCAGCCTTCTTTTCTCCAGGCTAGAAACCTCAACTCTCTCAGCCTGTCCTCATAGGTGAGGTATTCCAGCCCCCTGATCATCTTCATGGCCCTCCTCTGGACCTGCTCGAGCAGGTTCATTTCTTTCTTATGCTGGGGTGCCCCAGAGCTGGACGCAGTACTCCAGGTAGGGGCTCACCTCACAGAGCAGAGTAGAGGGGGAGAATCAGCTCCCTCAATCTGCTGGCCACTCTTTTTTTGATGCAGCCAAGGATACAATTTGCTTTTTGGGCTGTAAGCACACATTGCTGTCTCATTCTGGGGTTTTTTTGTTTTGTTTTGTTTTTTTTATCCACCAGCACCCCCAGGTCCTGCTCCACAGGGCCTCATCACTCATCACCCAGTGTGTATTCGTGATTGGGATTGCCGCAGCCCATGTGCCCCGACCCACGTGCCTTGACCCCTGC
>NW_010433533.1:19260-23982 GCF_000710305.1 Buceros rhinoceros silvestris | reverse complement strand
TCCAAAACCGTGGTCTCTTGCATACCCCTCTGCCCAGAAAAGGGTATTTAGGACTCCTGCTGGTCATGGATTATTCCCCGGTGGACAGGAGTATCTTGCTTCTGTTTCAAATGCTGTTATCAGCGTGTCATACCCTGATTACTTGTCAAAGCTTTTGAAAACACACCATGCCTAGGAGCAAGAGGAAGCGGTGTGAGGACATAGTAGGTGTGGGTCCTTCTGCATGGCTTGGCGGGGGATAGAGCAGAGGTAGGTATTCCCTCTGAGGGTCATTCTCAGAGGATATCCCTGGATTTTTCTGTTCAGGTATTATTTTTTGGTCAGGGAGAGGGAATGCTATGGGAGCTGTGCCACCTGGCTGGTTCAGTGCCACTTCTGACATTTAGCTAATACACAAATATGGTTCTCACTCTCATTTTTTCCAGCTCTAAAGGAATGTTAAAATGTGTAAAAGCCATCATGTTATCATCAGTTTTGATGATAGCATTAAACAGTGTATTAAACTATTCCCTTCAGTGTACAATTCATACATCTTAGCCTGAAGGTGCGTTTCCTATTAAAATGTCTGAGATCCACATCTTGTGAAACAATATCCACTGAAATTCCCTCTTTTTATTTATGTATTTAAAAGAAGCTGATAAGGGATTTGGGGAAACAAATGAATTTACTGCCTGATAATAATGTAACATCATAAAAGATACAGTGCTTATTATTAGAGTTATTTTCTAAGAGATTTTTTAGGCATTTCATTCAAATTGGCTTTGAAATGAGCACTGTTCCAGATGGACTGAAAACTAGCTGAATGTCCCCAGGGACAGCATGTTGAGTCAGAGATAAGGGACAGCAGAGTTGGAGGGTGCTTTAGAAAAGATTGGGCTGCGAGATTTCCTTTCGCTTCCAGTCAAAACAGTAAAGATTTACAGAACTAGTGGTTTTGATTACCTCAATTTTAATAATTTGAAACCGAGTTTTAAAACTGATTGCAGAGGGTGCTGATCACTGTTTTCCTGAAACTCGGGCTCCTGTAGTTCTCAGTTCAACGCCCAAATATCGAGGTACCTAGCACCAAACTACACTAAAACATGAGTCTGGCTGAACAGCTGCAATGTTAATGTGGGAAGGGGTTAAGTAATAGTCATCAGTTCTGTTGTCAAACAGGGAGGAACTGCAAGCCCCAGAGGAGAAAAAAGACAGTATGACTAATAGTCTGTGTTGGTGGATTTGCCAGAAGAGTTACATACAGAGCTTGTATAAACAAGCTTGTGTCTTGCGCCAGTGTGGGGCACGGGTAGCCGCTTAGCCGTACTGGGGAAAAGCACCTTTTACTGGTATAATTCTATCTGTAACAGAGTTTTTCCTCAGGAGAACTGAGTCCTTTGCAGAGGTAGGCAAGAGGTGAATAATTCACCCAGCCAGAGCCGTACAGCAACAACTTCTTGTTTGGGCACTTCCATACTCAG
This sequence comes from Buceros rhinoceros silvestris, assembly GCF_000710305.1. Taxonomy (NCBI): domain Eukaryota; kingdom Metazoa; phylum Chordata; class Aves; order Bucerotiformes; family Bucerotidae; genus Buceros; species Buceros rhinoceros. The sequence goes on along the minus strand of NW_010433533.1, from coordinate 22,522 downwards.
GTTCCAGCAGCAGTCACCGGAGGGCTGCCTGCTTGGATTTGCAGAGGTTGTTCCCTGGGTATGTTTGCTCTGCATGATCTAGCCCTTACCAGGCCCATGTGCAGTATGGCAAGCGGCTTAATACTTTCCCCACTCACCCTCTCCACACACACCCCTCAAACCCCCCCAAACCCCCCACCTACTATTTCCTTCTTTTATAAAAAACTTCTTTTTAATTTAAAAGTTTAACAAAATAGTACTTTCTGGCCTGTAAAGGTCTAGGTTTCTAAGATGTAGATGACAGCCTCCCCATGCCCTTATCCGTGCTTTCTTTTGCTTGCTGTTATTCTTTGACACTGAAAATGTAATCAAAGTCACCGGGGTCCCGCTGGACCTCGAATGGTTGATTAGAATTGGATAAACTGGACAAATTCTGCTGGGAATGGAAGGCATTTATGATGACTACCTGGCATTTTTCTCTGCCCCTTTTTATGTACTTGTCACTGTATTTTCCCACATCAATCTCATAAAACATTATTTTGCTTATGCTTGAAATATTGATATTATCCTACAGCAAAGATAAAAGCACATTACAGAGCAATATGGCTTGGTGATAGAATTATCTGCAATGCACAGAAATCTCTACTGATGTTTAGGACTGGCGTGGTATTAAACACATTACTTTTGCTGACAGGCGTTTTCATTTCCTTGCACGATGCAGGTAGGGGAATTTGAAGGAAATCTAGTTTTCAGTTCTAGATTTGTTCAATAAAAAATGTAAAACAGAAATGCTGATGGATATGGTAGCATCTCTTTAAATCAAAAGGAACTCACTGAAAGTCTAAGTTTCAGAGAAGGCTATGTGGGTTTGCGTGTATGCGTATATGTTTGCGTGTCTATATTTACAATCTATCTATCTACACATAAATATTTATATAAACCCCACAATGTTTAACAAATCTGAAAGAACTGGGGACAATCCAGAATGAAGCAGTCGAAAATTAGTGCCAGTGAACCTTGTGCACCTTTGGTGTGGGCTCTGTGATGTGATCTTTGGTAACATCATTCCTCATTATTTCCCCCCTATGACTTTCTCCCCATGCCGTGCACAGAAAAAAAAGAGCTTCTGGTATAAATTGGGGATCTGCACCCTAAATGACTGCCTTGTACATAGGATGCCTGCTTCAATTTTACTGAAGTGGGATGTGTAGTCAATGAGGTGGGCATTCTTACAAAGGAGGGAGGCCTCTTGAGCAAACCCTTGATTAAGGGACATCTCATTCTGTCTATCCCTCTTTCTTACCCGGGGATGTGATATGATGCTGAGTAAGTTACTGTGTTCTGGTCCCCAAGTTGAGATCGCATAGCTTGAGTGGAAACAATACAGAGCCCTAAAAACAGCCATCAAGGCACTACGAAATGCGCTTCAAATGTGTAAGGAGCCATAAGGTGCTAAGCACTCTGTGTAATCAGAATTTGCAATCTGAAATTTCACATTCTGTACTGGCGGGCATTTTGACTTCATTCTCCTGTTCCCGAGCTCTGCATTTGTAAAATGAGCCTACCGCCTCCGAAAGGTGTTGTCCAAAGTAATGAGATTTTGCGAAACAGTCCAGTGCTCTGCTGAGTGGCACCACAGAAAAGCCCGTGTGGAAATAAATTACTCTTCAGACCAGGGTTCGTATAGCGTGCAGAAGAGGCCACAAACAGAGCAATGAAGATAAAACGTAGTATCAAGTAATGGCACCTTCAACAGGCGATGCTCTTCTTGTGTGCTGAATGATGGAGAGGTCACGTCAAAAAGAGCACCGTGTGTTTGTGTAATTAGAGGCTGTTATCAAAACGTACACACATGAAAACCAGGCACTGCTTTTATGCTGCATTTGTGCAGGAATTTATGTCTAGAAATTGTGGTTGCTTTTTGATGGGATGAGAGAGATGGTAGGATGGGAGAGAATCCAATCTAATGGCTGGGGCCAGGGGCAGAGACTCCTCTTCCCTGATGATCCGTTCTGTCCCTCACTCCTCAGTTCTGCTCTCTGTAAGTTGGAGGTAATTAATACTTGTTTTTTATGTACTCTGTGGCACTAAATTCCTTTGGAATAGTTTGATACCATACATGTACAAATATAAACTATTCCTGTGCAATACACAATTTATTTCTGGAGTTGTGGATTTTGGAACAGTATTTTTGTGTGTTTTCAGGGTTATGCATTCTTTGTAGAATGAAACTGAGTGTTCTGCTTCTGTACTGAATAGACCCAGAGCTCCGCAGACCATGCTGGGGTTTTCACACACCACTCAGTTCAGGGACATCACATTGTCTGCAGCCTAGAAGGCAGTAGCTTTGAAGCAGGAGAATTTGAGGTCTCTTCTTGCTACCACTACATAGCTGGGTATTCTCCCCGAATCTGGCATAAATTATTAACCAGCAAACCTTAATTTTTCTGTAAGTAAACTTGGCAGAATATAACCAAGTATTTGTTTATGCCACTGTTTGTGACTGCAATGGAATTTAATAGGCCAAATTAGGTAGAGTACAGAAAATGAGATGCCAGTGGTACTGCAGTGGTAATCTTGTCAAGCCATTTCCCCAGAAAAAGCAGAGGTTTACCTGAATGTCTGACAAAACTGACGCAAAAAAAATCTTTGCTGATCCTTCGCTAGCAGTGTGCCTTCTCATTGCTAGCAGGCCACTAATTGTATCTAGTATGTGACTTACTGTAAGTGCGTAGCCCTTGCTTGAGGACATCATGGAGGTGAATTATATGTGGGCTGCTGGGGTCACGCTGGCCAGGGGTTCTTATAGCTGTTTTTGCAAGGGGATTGCTAAGGTTAAATGACATAGTTTTTGTAATTTAGTCTTCCCTGCTGGGTATGACCTCAACTTTTTTCCTCAGGTCTAAACCTTGACGGTTAGGAAAACACCCAACATTTTCCCCTCATCAGAAGATCAAGTGTATTTGATCTGGTTAATTCCTAGAAGGTGAGAAAATAAGTGTAATTTTACAGAGTTCCTTTTAGAACAGAAGTACTGAAAGAAGGACTATTGTCACCATTTCCAGCTAGACCAGAACCTGCTGTCTTTGAGATCTGTAGGAGAAACGGTTATTTTTCTCAGGAAGCACAGAACCAACGTTACAGCTTTTAGTCCTATCCAAAAGGAACAAGCCAGGCTATCTCCTGCCATCCCCTTGAACATGCCAGCCATATACGTAGACTCTGTTGTGTTTATATGTAGATTCTACATATAAACCTCTTTCACAGGCACCCCCTTGCCATA
>NW_010433533.1:14068-19160 GCF_000710305.1 Buceros rhinoceros silvestris | reverse complement strand
ATAGGGAAATAGCTCTCGTACCCTTGTGAGGTTGAGAGCTGTGCTGGTGGTGGCATGTGCCTCCAGTGGGGTGTCCCACGCCAGACAGGTCTCAGTTGAAGGGTCAGACACAGTGTGTCCACGGGCAGGATGGGCTCACTAGCCCTTGGGCAGCCATCCTAGGAGAAGGACAGCTCTGACTCCAAACCCGGGCAGATGGAGCTCGTTTAGCCCTGTAAGGCTCCATCTAAGAGAAGGATACTCTAAACAAAGCTACGACCCGAGGACTTCGCTGTCACCGTCCAAGCTCGCCAGGCCCTGGCAGATGAACCTCAGGTGTAAAGGGTGGAGCCAGTTCCGCGCACGCTGCGCCTCACCTAAAAAATCAACCGCACAGCCCCAAAGGGTGAACTCACATTTGCAAGTTGCAGTAAGTGTGGGGAAAACCCTTCCCAAATCTTTGTTTGCGAAGCCAAGCTGTGATGGTGACATATAAACAGACCCTACAAGCAACGGTTGATCCTATACAGTAGAGTTACATTACCTTTTACATTGCCATTTGTTCTAGGTATTGTTCAGGTCAGTCGTCCTGAGCATGTTTCTTTGTGTGAGGGGTCATAGGGCTATACGTTTTGCAAAGCCTCTGTGTACAACCATCATTTTCACAGTAGCAGGAAAGCTCATTCTTTTTGCCAGGCTTTAGCTGCAGGAGTTTGGATGTACCTCCCCCTCGGAGCACCCATTGGCCTGCAGCACAGGGAATGTTCAGCATTCAGTGTATCCGTTCTTCAGCCACCTGGCAGAGCACCATGCTTGCAAGAGAACATGAGAGAAAACATAACCCTGTTTCAAACTCTTTGGGCTCATCAGCAGATTGATATTGCAGATGATATTGCAGAAGAGGAGAGGTAACATTGCTGCATAGTTCATCCTTATGCAAATAAGGTGCCAGCCAGCAACAGTGAAAACAGACTTTTCCTGAAATTGAGAAATGCTGCAAGTGGCAAGGTGAAGAGATGGGGTTATGCACGTGCTACTTTCCCTCCTTGTCCCATTGTAACCCATGAAACAGGGAGACAAGGAAGGAAAAAAGGGCAAGAGGCAGGTGGTCACAAGAGAAGGGAGACAGAGGAAGTAATTCAGCTTCCCAGGGGGTGATTAGTTTTAGGAAAGCTAAGACGGTGGAAGGAAGAGCACTGTTGCCTACACAAGTTTTACCTGGTGGAGAAGGCTAGTAGCTAGCAGTGGAGTCACAAAAGAGCTCTACTTCAGCTTTTAATTTTCCCACTCCAAAGGCAAACAAATGCATATTTAAATGATCACAGCAGTTAAATGCCGCTCCTCGTTCTGTTACATCTGCTTAGCAAACACCTGGATGTGCCTCTGCAGAACAGAGATTTTGAAACGTTCACTGATCAAGAATTCTGGTTGGTTTTTAAATGTGAGATGCCCTTTTACTACTAGGACACAATTCAATTTTTGAGGCCACTGGTGTCTGATGTGTATCTTAAAACCTGAGCTCTTGCATGCTCATGGTGTGGTTTTGAGTCTGCTCAAATTTTCTGAAATTTTCTATTACAGATGAAAGTATGAAAACACATCCCCAGTTCCCCTCTTCTCCCAACCCAGAAGGAAAAGGCAACTAAAACAAATGGTACTATGTTAAAAAACAAAGCTCCTTTTGTACTGGAGGGGCCAACTCCCAGACTTTGACTTTAGAAGCTGGTAGTTTTACTACTCCAGGCGTCTGAATTGCAGCCTGAAATGGAAAGGCCCACATTTCTGCTTCGGAATGAGCAGACTGTGGCAGATGGTGAAAAAGGAAAATTACCTTTGTGAGCCTTCATTTTTCCACTATAGGAGGTCTCTCTTGAGTTGGTTATTGGAAGGGGCTTGAGAGCAGAGTAGGTTGTGGTGAAATCATATGCGGGCATTAATTTTCAAAGCAGGAGGCTTATGAATTCTACAGGCTGAGTCTGCTCTTGTAGATTATGTGTTGTCTGTGTTCCTGTAGGTTATATGATGACTTGAAGAATAAGTTTGTATGATTAAATGCCATCCCATTTTGGGACCACACATCTCACTTAACGGTTCTGCTTCTACTGCTGCATAGTAACACCATTTCACAGCGTATTTTCTTTGAGCCCTATACTTGGCTGCAGAACAATATGGGATGCTTCTCCTGATACCTTCTGGGTAAGATCAGAAATGCAATCTGTAGTCCAGAGCTCTTTTTTAACTGAGGGTGCTGAGCAATGAGCCAGACCGAGGAGACACGGAAGATGGCTGGTTGTGCTAAAAGGGAAGGAGCTGGTTCATGGAGGCCACTGAGCACAGTCAGACTCTGCAGTTCTCCCTAATTCTCCCGTTTGTAGCCAGTGCCGTGTGCCCCCATCAGCTCCCATAACGATTTACCACACCACCCATCTTTCTCAGCACGGTATATCTACAAGAGTTATCTCTATATGAGCACCAGTGTGGAAGCTTGAGCCATTCCACTCACCCCTTTTTAAATGAAGTTGAGTTGGCCGCACTGCCTATGGCAGGGCTGGTGTTTTGCGAAGGCGTCGGCACTGCCTTTGCTGTGGTGGTGCTGCAGTCTCTGGGGTCACAGCTCTTGAGGATTAGTCACTGTCTTCAAGCTTACGCTAACAGAAAAGAACCAAAGCAATGAATATGCTTTAAACGCAATTTTAAAAAGTGAGGGAGCCTTCTTCTGTTCTGTCACAGAAAGACTCTTAGGCTCGTGCCCTAACAGGAGGGGTTTTCAGCCTTTTCTTTGCCTGTGTGTTTACCTTTCCTCCTGGCTTCCCTGGGCTTCCCTCGTACCTTACCCTCCGGTGAGTGCTGCTGCAGGAGAACACTGATAGCTCTGGTGCGGGTCACTGCAGTCAGCTGACCCCAGGGACGTTGAAGAGCAGTGGTCTGAGAGAGTGTGACTTTTTAATTAAAAAAAAAAAAAGAGCAATCCATTTTAGATAGGAGAAAGGCAGACATTTGAAAAGCTTTTCACTTAACAAGGTTCTTCTGTGACATTTAGATCATTTACACAAGTTAGAAAGGAATTTGGCACCTTCCCACCTCACTCAGCAGGCTTAGAAGAGAAAAAGCAAATAAGAAGACAAGATTACTTGATACTTGCTTTGTTTCGTTCACATGAAGTAGTGTGCCTGTTGGTGTTGGCTGAGCACTATTAAAGCTCGCAAAGGGCCTTGACAAAGGAGTCATATTCAGTCAGGTCCAGGGCTCGCTTTCTAATGAGGGAAGATAACTGTTGTGCCAATCTCTGATCACTTTTTACTAGGCACATTTAGTCTGAGGGAAGATAGGAGCATCTTCTGTCTAATGCAAACTTGAGTGCAGGGCCAGCAGGTGTAGCAAAGGAATCACTCTGAAGGATTCGTTCATTATTACCCAGGAAGAGGGGAAAAGTCTTCATGTCTTTGTCTTCACTGCCCTTGAGTTCAACTTGTGCAGTTTGTCTGTGGGGGCCCCACTTTTCCAAGCACCTTTAGATCCCATCAGAAATCCTCTTGACAAGCATTTATTACTGAGTTTGATGACCAAATAATCTCTCCCTGGCCCCCTCCTTTTCTGTTTGAAAGAGAAAATCTGAGGTGTGTTTGATGGAAACCTGATGATGTGCAGTGTGCTCTGCGACATCTACCTCCTGGACTGTGGAGCTGTGAGGGCATGATTGAATGCTTGCATACATTTTTGTACATTATAAATGATGTCTGTGATCTTCCTATCTGCATGGACGTGCCTGTGTCTTTCTTCTGAAAACACACAGGTGCCCATCCCAGGGGAGTGTACAGATGAGCACGTGCTTAGGGGAGATATTCACTTTTGTATACCTGAATGTATTCATGGCCACAAATTTATGATTTCTGATTATATGGGAACTAAGACTTACAGGGCCAGCTGTAACCTTGAGAATTGTCTTGAGAATTCTTTCATGTCTTTTTTCTTAGTTACAACACAAATTCATGGAGCTCCTGTTTTTGCTTCTTCCTAACATAGATTATCTCAGTGATCCTGTTTACTGCTTGGTCCCACCGTCACACCAGGGAGTTGCCACTGGGTTGGGAATAAGTGGCTTGGGATAGCACTCTATAAACTGGTTTTGCCTCATGGAAAAAGGCAAACAGAACTACAGCAACTTTAGCAAGCTGCATCTTCCTTTTTTGGGCAAAGTATTGGGATTCTCAAGAAACTTGGTCAGATAGAGAAGCTTGGAAACAGCTCATGCTTAAGGTGTAATTTCAGTAAGATTTAATTGATTTTTGTCTTTTACTTTACAGCCAGTTATTTTAGAACATCTCAGTGTTTGTTTCCAACATGCCATAGATTTCTGCAGTGGAGGTGCACACCGAACGTGAGGACAGTTGGTGGGACAGTCTCACTTTAGATGCTAGGGAAGTGGGTTTTGCATGTTAGCTGGATTATTCCAAGATCAGTAAAGGAAAAGTTGGCAGTGTTCACTTGTTGGCTTTAGCTATCAATATTGACAACTCGCTGCAGTGAACAGAAGGGTACAGACCTCACAAGCCTGCAGTTTTATGATACTTGTAGCTTATCGGTGCATCGGTTTATATATGGTTCAAGATCTTGTATACTACTAGATCAAGACCAGTATATCTTATTCCCACGGTCCACTGAAAAGGCAGTTTTTCTTGTGCTCTAGCAAGGTCCAGCAACGGGGAAGAAGAATACTTTGACCTCTTCTGATTCATTCACACTATCCCCTGCAACACAAATTTCTCTGAACAGGATGAGGCACTAAAGTCACACTATTGGCTCTGAGGGGAGAAAGCTGTGAGTAAATCTTATTGATCCACATCACAGTGTCCAGCTGCTGAAGCAACTGTTAAAACAGGTGTAGCTAATTTTAGCTTTTGAAACAGCTGGGCAAAATGTTGGCCATGTTTCAGTATCTTTTGCTTAAAGAGAGGGCAGGTGGCATTCTCTGAACATGCCGCTATTGAATTAGAGACATCTATTAATATTGGTGAGTCAACTTAACTTAATTCTCTCAACCTGCTAACAAGAGCACTTTGGAAGGGATTGGAGAAGAATGACAGGGTACCTTGAATAAACCAAAAGGGAAAGA
>NW_010433533.1:0-13969 GCF_000710305.1 Buceros rhinoceros silvestris | reverse complement strand
TTGCAGCGTGTGTTCTAGCAACAGCAATTTAATCAATTTAGGTGCATCTGTTCTACATGTCACTTTTCTGGCTCTTTGTGTTTCTTTTCTCTGGATGATTTGAGACATGTGTGTCCTAGCTGTATTTTTTAAATGAAGGCATCCTCCACTGAAGTAAAGATTACACATAAGCATGAATAGATAGATTTTGTGTGAGAGAGAACATTTAAAAAGCCAATAACAACCCTGCTCTGAGTGATTTTGGGTTTTGTTGCAAACTCAAGCATTCAAAATTGAGGCATGCTGGAAGTAAATGTAACATCTTACCCTTTCTGCATTCCATTGGTAAGGCAGAAACAATTATTAAATGCAACATGTTTGTATAGTTAGAAAATTCTGTAGTCTGTGAAACCCTTGTTTTAGTTGCTATAAAAATTAAGGTGACTGTTGACTAATGAAGAGGAGAGAGGAGGTCTAGTAATTAAAGAACTTGAGTGCTACCATGAGTACCCGGGTTGTGTTCCTGTCTCTGCAGCAGTGTTCTAGAGTGATACATTCTTCCTAAAAACCAGTGAGTATGTTATAGAAGTGACTGCTGGACAGCAGAAGTAATGGATATTCATCGGAATATACTTTTGTATTGGTCTTTTTGTGTTCCCAAGAACAATGGCTTTGAAAACTGATCACTATATGTAGTGGACTGTGAATCCCCCCCCAAAAACTGTTAGAAAGAAGAAGAGGGTGTAAAGAAAAGATATTTTTAAAATAAGGCATTTTGTTCACATTCTTTAGCAGCATCTGATCGTGCTAAGGAGGATATAAGTAGCATCTAGCTCCTCCAGATGACGGCTATTTAGAGAGACGCACACCAGAAGTTCTGTGGACAACAAATGACTGAATCCCACGCAGGATGCTCTTCTTGGCAAGAGAAGAAATGGGAATGAGTGGGTGAGCCTGTGTGTGTGTGCCTGTGCAGGATGGGATGGGCAATTACAAAAATGGGAGTTAGAGAGGAGAAAAATGAAGATGGATGGAGATAAAAATACCTGCTAAATGCCAGCTGTCCTACTTGGACGGTGTGGGATTGTTGTCTGGGATAGTCTCAGTGCTTTGTCTAGTCCAATTTTAACTTTTTTGTCTAGTCCAATTTTAACTTCTTTTTTGCAATGACTTACATAACCTAAGTTACAATAAGATCTGGATATGAATTATTTTCACCCTGTAACTAGCAACCTAAGAAAACCTGATAATCAGAGCTATATGTTGCAATACAGCTTGCTGGGTAAAAGCAAAACAAAACAATCAGACCATCCCCTGTTGGAAGCAGAAGCTTTTCAGGGACATGTTTCTTTAGATGAAAATCTTGCTAATAAGTTCTTTAAAGGTCAGCAGTATTTCTGGGGATAGATCAAAGAGTCTCACAGAACCCACAAAAGCCAGATGGTTTGGGGGTTCCCCTCAGAATGCCACTTACTGCCCCAACAGAAGTTGGAAACATGCTGTCATACTAAGTTTTGAAATTTATTTTTGCACAATATTTTCTTGCTACCTCAAACTGCGTTAGAGCATTTATTTGTCTTTCCTGTGCGATTTCTGTTCAGTGAGTGCTCTGACAGTAATGTTTGCACATGGGCAAGAGAGACGGTGTTCCTGCCTTTGTGTTCTAGACAGTCTAAATCCTGTTGCCAGTGCTAGATGAAGTCTCCCATTTCCAGTGGAGAGTAGTGCTTGATCGAAGTAGCACAGAATTACTCACCTTTGAAGGTTTCCTTCTGGTGCACCTTCTGGTGCTGCTATTTCTGTTGTCCTTTACCTAAAAGCCACTTCATTACCATATATATGTTGTACAGATCTAAGACACTGAATTACCCAGCTCTCGTATCATAGTCTTTGGCTGTGGTACTCCTTTTACAAAAGGTTTCCTGCAATACCACCCATAGTGAGAAGCTGACTTCCTGCAACTTCAACTGTCACACCACTTGAGGCCATACTGTACTAGTATGGAAATAAAACGTTATTTTAGTCTGGCTTTCTAAGGAAATGACGCTTCAGCTATCACTGTCTGGCCGTTGTCCCTGTGGTTGCCTGGCCAGCAACCACCACATTTGAGAAGAACGTTGAAGCCTCAGAGATACTGAATTTCTACAGAACTTGTTCCTTGTCCCTTCTGAGGTGTTAGGGTTGGTCCATCAGCTGGCAGTCCTGCAGCTCTGAACCTTTCACAACACAGGCTTCCCTCTTCCTCGGCCAAAGCAAAACATGAAGAGGAAAGGAAATGGAAGGTCTTACAGGGGAGTAAGAAAATATGACAAAAGTCTGAGTAAATTAGAGGAGGGAGTGTGAGAGAATGAGGCGGAGACTGAAGGTGATGTGCTGACATTATTATGGTGAATATGGGAGGGTTAGAAAGGGGAAGCATGGAGCCTGATTTCCTACTCATTTATTACTGTAGTTTTGCTGCTTGTAGAACAACATGTTTTCAGGTAGCCAGGAATATCAGATGCCCTCCTTTTATCTGCCTGCCACTACCTTTCTGAGGATTACATCTAGTGTAGGGGCTGGTAGTGGATAAGAAGTATCTCAGTGCAAGAAAAGGTGTTAAACAGAGCATCTGCGTATCTGTTTATTCTGTTGATCACACACTGCTTGCATTCTCTTTGGGGGATTTTTTGGTAGCTTGAGCTATCACAGAATAGCTACCTTCTAATTTCTCTGCAGGAGGAGATTAGAATGCAGGGAAAACAGCAACAAAATGCTTCAGAGATAGTCATCTTGAAGACCACTCAGATTTCTTTTTTCCTCGCATACCCACCATACTTCTGCCAGTACACTGGAGGAGTCAATGACGGACTCTGTGTTGCCATCCTGAGTGCTCATTCTTGATGACTGATGAGGAGGGGTATGAAATGTAGCATCTAGTTAAAATTATGCAGACCTAAATATAACTTAAGGGGTGAATTAAGGAATAAATTGGTCCAGGGTACAGATGGCTTTTGTATGACCAACCAGAAGTTCAGATGAAGAAAAAATAAAAAAAAGTATGATGCTTCAAGTGAGCTCCCTCTATGGGTGAAGCAGGCATTTCCCTATTTTTCCCTTTTCTGGTTTCTTCTGTAGTTGTCCCTGGCTGATAGTCTGAGGAAGAGATAAAGAGGCGACAGAGAGACAGAGAGAAGCAGAAATATTTGTGTGCACATGTGTGCATGCACATGTGTTTGTATGCATCTGACTACATTAAATGTAATCCTTGCATCCCTATCATGAGCTTTTTTCTTGGCAATTTACAATGAGTAGCTGGATTTTTTTTGTCTGTCCTGTTCAACAAACAGCTTATCTGTGTTGGGAGCAGTTCATGCCTTATCTGCTGTATACAGCCTATGTCACAGGTTAGGGCTGGGATAGCCACTAGGTGAATGACAGGCACTTTCTATTCACCCCTCTGCCTTCCCAAAGGGGAAGAGTAAAGGAATGAAGGAGAAAGACTTACACATTGGAAAAGAAAACCAAAACTGCTTCAATGAGAATAATAACAGTGAAATGAAATATACACAAATATATACAAAATCAACACCAAACCCAATACCCTGATGACAATCATGTCACTGTCACCACTGATGCTGTGGGCAGGAGCTGGGGAAGGCCCAGGCTGGGCTCAGCAGCAGATGGGAACTGGATGCAGGAGCTGGATTCTGGAACTGGATTCAGGAATGCACAGACTAGGATCAAAGGCAGAGTCCTCCTCAGACACCAGCCGTTGAAGAAGAGAGCTGACCCTTGTGATCCCTCAGCTTTATACCGAATATGTCATATGTGGACCTTGTTGGTTGGTTTAGGGTCACCTGTCCTGTCCGCTCCTCCCCGCAGGTGCAGCCTCTCACTCACTGCACCCCCACCGTGGCACACAGGATTGAGCAGTGACCTGGGTCTGCACAGGAGCAGGTGTAAGCCAGAGCCTTTCTGCAGACCAGTCCCTGGCAGTAACTGTGGACATCAAGCGCTGTCACTGCTAGGAGCAGACGCTGTCTGTGAAAATATGCCGTTAACTTCAGAAAGTGCAGTCAGTTAGAAGATACCGAGCTGGAAATTAAAACCACTGAACAGAATTAGTTCTGTTCTAACTCAAACCAGGAACAGCCTATCAGTGAGGGAGTGTGTTGCTCCTTCCCCTTCTGTGTTTCCACTTCCCAATTTTCACGACTGCCTTAAAGTGCTTAAAGCCCAGGTGCTCCTGATGTCTGCACTTGCTCTGGTGTTAGCATTTGCAGCTGGGTGCTTCTCTCGTTTTGTCAGAGATGAGGGAAGTGTTCAGGTTGAGGAAGCAAGCTTTCTGCCTCCATGTGACTAGCACAAACACTCCTGGAATCACAGGCGAGATGGAGGATTTGACAAGGAAATTGCTGGTGTCTCGGGAGACATGCAGCACTGGAGGAGCTTGTGCACATGAAGTGGAGTTTGTGACCTGGGGAAATGACATGCAAGTGAGGTGCTTCACAGGGAGAGAGATGTTTTTAAGCAGTTCATGCTCCTTTTATTTATTCTCAGTATTGTGCTTTTGTTGAGCTGCTCTGCTGGGGACCAAGTGTACCAGTAAGTTCTCTGATCAGATGCCACAAATGCACCTGGAATGTATTTTGCTTCCATCTGTTTGATTTGTTTGTGTGGGTGTGTTGCATGACTTGAAGCCAGGATCTGTCCTCAGTAGTATTAAATACATCAGCAGGGAACAGGTAGTTGATGCTGTACTACTACCCGTCCCAGCGTAATGCTATTTACTTAAGCTGCATTTTCTGAAAGTTGCAAAACCTTTTAAAAATCCAGTGAAAAAAGGCCTAGAAACCCATTAACCAGAGCTTAGCCCTATTTTCCGTGTTATAGAATGTAAAACCAGAAGTAGCTAGCAGAGTTCTAATAATTGAGCCCTTCTATGCAAGAGGGACAAACATTTTACAAGTAATGTAAATAGGAGTATCATCAGTGAGACACATGATGTAATTTTTCTTCTGTATGCAGTGCTCATGAGACTTCCTCTGAAGGACTACATCCAGTCTGGGGTATTGCACCTCAGGCAAAATAACAGATATTTGGAAAAAGTCGCTAAGAAACCAACAATAACGAGCACAGTCTAACACCCGTGGATCTCTTAGGAACAATAAAGTAAATCTAGGGAGGAGGGACATAGAAGTCTTCAAATACGTAATACAGTTCCTTTCTGTAAAGAGGAAGGAAATAATATTTCTTCTGTGATAGGGTGAGAAATAACAAGCCACAATACTGCAGCTGAAAATGTGTGTGTGCCTGTATATGTAAGTTAGGGAATTAGAGATTGCTAGGAAGGGATTCTTTAGAAGACTGATAAATCAGGCTGCTTTTAAAATTTAAATTGAAACTTTACTGAACTCAGTAATTAGCAACACAGTTTATGCTAATGTCTAATTCTCAATCATTATCACTAATTATTACTTTATATATACAAAACTGTTAGTCCTCAACATATGACCTGAGTTAACTGTGACTGTACAGTGCCATAGAGCTGATTCTCTGTAGCACTGACAGTGGCTGTCCTTGATGGTCTTAGCTGCAGAAGGAGAAGTGAGAAGAGAAGGATGATAGAAGTTGGAATTGATGCTGGCTTGTCATCTTCCATATCCAATTTCTCTTTTCACACCTGATGTTTTAATGCTCTCCCAAAAGGGGGATCTTCAACTGCTAACACTGCTGCTTCTCTTGTTCTTTTTTCCCAGATAGTGCCGATTCTCTTCTTTTTTTCCCAGGCATGTTTCTTTTGTATTCGGTAGGATGCCTTGCCTGTTTGCATCCCTTATGCTTATCTTGCCCTTGTTGCAACTTTTCATCACTTGGATGACTCCTAAGAGCAACTAACCACATCTTGTTTTCCCATTTGGTGGTCATGTTGCTCACATTTGCTCACATACTTAGTCAAATGTTTATATATACCATCACAGTGTTGCAATATATTATATACTGCTGTTAGTTACGATATTTTAGTACATTTATATCTGGGCACAAGGAAAGCTAAAAGTATTAATTATACTCTGATTAATGAATTTGAAATTTATAGGTCTCACAAGCCACTTCTTTGACTACAGCAAATTTGTGAAAAGGATGAAAATTAAATTCTGTTGTAGTTGATGTCCCGGTTTCAGCCAGGATAGAGTTAATTTTCTTCCTAGTAGCTGGTACAGTGCTGTGGTTTGGATGTAGTGTGACAACAATATCGATAACACCCCGATGGTTTAGTTGCTGCTAAATAGCTCTTACCCTAAACTAAGGATTTTTCGGTGTCCCCATGCTCCGCCAATGAGCGGCTGCACAAGAAGCTGGAGGAAGCGTGGCCAGGACAGCTGACCCGAACTAGCTAAAGGGATACTCCACACCGCAGGGCGTCACGATCGTTGCGTGAACCGGGGGAGGACAGATCACTGCTCAGGCATTGGTCAGCAGGTGGTGAGCAACTGCAATTGTGCATCACTTTGTCTTTTCTTGGGTTTTCTTTCTCTCGTTTTGTTACGTTTCTTTTTGTTGGTATTATTATAACTATATGTTATGTTAGATTTTAGTTATTAAACTGTTCTTATTTCAACCCATGAGTTTTTCTTTTTTTTTTTTATTCTCCTCCTCATCCCACTGGGAGGGCAGCGAAGTGAGTGAGTGGCTGTGTGGTGCTTAGTTGCTGGCTGGGATTAAACCACGACGGTTAAGCACTGGTATGTATTGCTTCCAGAGGCATTGATTCTTCACCATTGCAGGTTAGACAACATCACCAAAAATCTTGGAGGTAAAGCTTATCCTGCCTTGGTGCAGAGAGATAGACTAGATTGCCTCTTGAATTGCCTGGCTGTCTTGTCTATTATGAGCTTAGTTCCTTGGAGGGAAAAAGTTCATTTCTGCTGTGATTGAGAGCAACTGGACTGCTTACTGCGCAGGTCCCCGTGCAGGCTGCGCAGCACAGCCGCCACATGTAAAACTGGCTGTTTACTCTGGGTGGGGAAAAGGCCATGTAATGGTCTTATTGTTCGTTATGCCTTAGCCAGTAAGCTGGTTTCTACTGACTGTACAGCATGGGCTCCCTCAGTGTTAAAAGCGGAAGAATTGTTCCCAACAGTGTCTTCTTTTGTCCTTCCACTTTTTTAGCTTTGGCTGCTCTGACCTTCTTTTCCTCTTCATCTTCTGCACACTGACAAGGTATACATCTTAGGAAATTACACCTGCCAGCAGCTCCCACACGAGTAGGCTTGGCCGCAGGAGACATTTCTCTCTTTGGCTGGCTGCTGGTGAGATACTTGTGTCATTGAAAGATTTTTCCACTACATCTTTCTCTGCTGTTCTTTTAATTCTTTTTCGGCAATTGGGAGACTACAGCAAACACCAGTCACCTGGCAGTTATTGCTGCAAGAACAGGTGATTACAGGCAAAAGCCAGACAAGATGTTAGGTGGAAGAGAGAAGCAGAGGGGAGCCTGTGCACAGCATCTATTAGAGAGCTCGCTTTTCATTAGCACAGAAACCAGTTTAAAGGAGCAAAAGCAATAGTTTTTCCAGTGTTTCCTTTCTGTGTCAGACAAGACTTCTTTGAGTGCAAAAGGAAAATAAAAGTTTCTTTTCTGCTCTTATGGGTAAAAATTAAAATAGTTCCTTATTTATCACAGCTGATATTTTAACTCCACCTAGTCTCTGTCTCTTTCTACTTCAGTTTTCAGGAACCGTTTAAGTTTTAGAGATCTTCAAAAATAATTTCCCATCCCTTTTATTCTACACTAAAAATTTACAACATAAATGTTAGTTCTGCAGTGCCAATATTTAGCACTGATGTGTAAGGTGCTGGACTGGCAGACCTCAGAGATCTAAATATAGATCTACATAATAGATACAACAAAGATGACAGTAGGTCACATCTCCTCCTCTGTGATCTGCTAGTCTGTCTAACCTCTTGATGCTGTGTCAGTCACTAAAGGCAAGGGTTTGCAGCAGCATGCTATCTCAGGCGAGGCTCACACCTAGGCTGGGAACAGGCTGTTCGCCTTCACCTTAGACTTGCCAACACTGATTCCAGCCATAGGGAGAGCAAGGTACACGTAGATTTTTGTTTCCATAAACATAGCAGCTGCCAGTTGCTAGGAGTTATGCTAGAGATGAATTTGGCTCAGCAGAAAATCACAGAGTTGGTTAGAAAGTCATCTACCTATAAAAGGGGGCTGCTACGAATGATGGAAATCGGTGTTCAGCACATGCTGCAGGTCACTACCGTTTTATTCTGGTATCCCTAATGAAACATAGGTAGTAGAGGTATTGAAGTGTGTATTCTGTGACAGAAATGACAGAAAAATAAATCATTGGGCTCCTTTCCCTCACTGGTGTTTCAATAACTAACTAAGATTGAGTGGAACCTTAGAACCTTGATTTCTTGGCCAGTCTTCTGGCTTCTGTAGTATTTCTGAGTCTGAAGAAACCTTTGGTAAAAAGTCACATTGCCTGAGATGATACAAGAAGTAGTAGTAGCAGGTTCTGTTTCTCTGCATGACAAGATCTGAGCAGCTGCCATTGAGCTTAGCTTCTACCGAGAGTAAAAGGGATAGATGCAGTTGCAGTGTTCCTGGAGGAAAGAGCTCTGCAGCTGCACAGGATCAGTTTTCTCTTAGGAGATGAGAGTCTGCCTGTCAGCAGTGTGCTGACAGGCAGGCTAGAGCCTGCTTAGCCCGCTTTGATAAAGTACCCTAGGGACAGAGATTAAAGTGTTTGGAGACAAAAGGTGAGCTCCTCGTGTTGGTTGAAGTAAACTAAACCTAGACATCCTTCATTTAACACAAAGCACATTCATAATCACTTATCTGGTAGGGGGTCCAAAGTATGAGACGGATCCTGTCCTAATTTCTGAGGCAGCTTTAGAGGAGGGGATGCTTGCTGGTGTCCTGTGCAGGTAGCCAGGGGTATCTCTGTGGTACATTCAGCAAAGATTGAAAGGAGACTTGCAAGCTCAGGAATGAAAGCAATGTCACTAGTCGCTCCTGCGTGAAACCACTGTTGCCAGTATCTAAGCCTTTCCATTCTCTTCGGTTCACAGACTAGCAGACTTCAGCCAAAAAAGATCCTGTTTGCTCATAAAGCTGGGCCAACATATGTTGGCTCATGTCTTTCCAGCAAGTCTGTAAGCTCTCCAGGGAAGGCACTCTCTGCTTCTGTTAGTGTACATAGTGCTGAGTACACTGGATTGTCCTTTATACATTCTCTAGTAAACAGGGCCAATTCTAACATATTATTGGCAGTTTGCATTAGCAAATTCTGATATTGCTTCTTTCCCAATTATAATTGATTAATGCTTATCGAAGCAAGATATATTGCTGTATTTGTGTGTGTTGTCCCCCCACTTGTCCTTTGCTTGTTTCCACTAACATAGGACTGTAGGCACAAAATTTCAGAAAATAAAGATCTGACTTTTGTAAGATTTCTGGCTCTTAAATTGGACACTTCACAGAACTGAATGTGTGTCCCTCATCTTCTGTCAGAGCTGTCAGTAGTTACTGTTGCTTTCAGCTAACTTGCTGCTAGGCCAGGCTAACTGGTTGTAATCAGCTCACATTTCTTTTCTCACAAATGAACATCAAGGGTCAAATCTCCCTTCACTGATGTCAGTCCACTGGATCTGTTGAATTTACTCACCCTCACATAAATGAGAACAAAACTGGGCTCCAAAGTTTCTCTATTAGTTGCTTGTGACAAACTGTGGTCCCCTGGGGCTGGGCTGAAAAGAGAGTAAGACCTGCTCTATGTGACTGGTAACATGTAAGGCATATGCCTCAACTTTTGTAGGTAACTGGAGTTTCGGGATGCTAAGGGAAAGCACAGAAGCCCTGATAATATATTGTTCTTTTTTTTTTTTCAAAGGCACAGAGTAAAACTGAGAACTACAGAGACTGTAGCGAATTGATTACACACGGAAAAAGTACTGCACAGCCGCCGCTGTGTGTGTGGTCTTCAGCCCTCTCTGTCCTGGAGCAACCCCATCCCTTTCCCTCTGGATGAGCAGACACCGATGGTTCTTTGGTGCCTGTGGGTCTTACCTGTCTCTCGAGGCTTCCTGCAGAGAGGCATTGAGGACAAGGACAGTGGGGCACCAGGGACTAGTCTCAGAGCAGTTCATTCTGCCAGCAGTGCTGAGTAACTTCGCAGCTATGTGGTGGCTGTTGTTCTCAGCAGTATTTGAAGTAGCTTGCTAAAGACAAGGGTGCCTATAAGCTCTCTACAGCAAGCAACCTCCTCCGGTTTATGTTATTTTGTTTAAGACACAAGCAGAACCTTTTCTCCCCTCCTTGTTCTTGGAAAAGTACATTTAAAAGAAAAAAAAAGGAAAAAGACACAAAAAAAAAGAATGGGACTGTTTTGAACCTTGAGAGAAACAGTTCACTCTGGGAAAAGCTTTTGGGTGACAGACTGTTCTAGCTGACCTTACTCTTTTAACCTTATTATATGGCAATGCACTGGCTAATACTGTACCTTGTTAGTCTCGACTGGGTGGAGCCAGAGCTGTCATCTCTATGGCAGTTAACCTCTATTGCTAAAATCTTACGGAGATTCCTCTTTGGATCCAGTTTTAGAGATCTGTGATTTTAGAGTAGAGCTGACTTTTTCAGTTCTGAGTGCACCAAAGTAATTAACAGCTAAGATTTAATAGGAAATATAGAGAGATTTGTACTTGCTGACACAAATAAGGTAGAGTACAAACTTCTCCTGGGCTTGAAGCCAGCTGGCTCTCTTTCTGGGATTCTAAAACCCAGAAACAATTGCTTTATTATTTCTCATTCCTGTGGAATATGGTGGCTGTCTGCTCTTTCAGTGAAAGAAACAGCGATGTAAGAAATAAGACCACTTTTCTCATATCTGTAGGGAGCAACTTATGATGGGAACCATTATCCTTTAAGGCACCCATCCCGGTTCTGAAGACACAAGGGCATTTAGAAAGACTGTATATTTACCCGGATGAACTAAACTAATAAGAAAATAACAGTGCCTCTTTTGAAGTAAATCTGATGGGAATAATGTTGTTGAAACTTGGCTTCTGACTATAAACTTCGCCTTGCCATTCAAGAGGGAAAAATGCAATTGAAATCTGCCCTCTTTCTGCAGTGGTGCTGCTAAATAAATGAGCCACCTATGAAATACAGGGCAGTAAATACATCCACCGACACCTAATAAAGCGAGGCAGAGTGAAGTTCCAGTACTTTATGGTGTCACCAAAACACTATGATGTATTTATAACCAGCCTCCTGTTTTTTTCCTATTTTAATTTTTTTTTATTATTATTTTTATTTTGTACTCCTATAGTTTGGCTTTCTAGGTCTTTCTCGTTTTTGCCTAAGGCGGCTTACCCAATGGTTTGCAGCGATGGAAGTTTGGTAGACAGTACGATTCCCCTGCACAGGACAACACAAATCAGCTCTGTTTTGTCTCTTCAGGGACTATGAGGCATTTTCTGTCTCTAGCCAGGGCAGTTTGAAGTGATGCTCATCTCCTTTGTAAAGGTTGGAGGCAGATTGAGAAAAGGATCAGTGACTTGTTTTGGAGCTTTGAAATTTATTGTCCATTGAGGGCTCTGCCTCCCACAGCAGCGCAAGAGCTGGGCGGCATGAACAGGGGCTCAAGGACGGAGAAGAGAAGAGGATGTGGTTTGTCAGACTGTTAAAGGGGAATTAAGATCCCAAGGATGCTACCATAGGCTGAGGGGAGACGTTACCACTCTCTACAACAACCTGAAAGGAGGTTTTAGTGAGGTGGGATCACAGTCTCTTCTCCCAAGTAACAAGCAATAGCACAAAAGGAAATGGCTTCAGGTTGCTCCAGGGCAGGTTTAGGTTGCATATTAGGAAAAATTTCTTTACAGAGAGGGTTGTGAGGCATTGGAACAGCCTGCCTGGGGAAGTGGTGGAGTCCCATCCCTGGAGGTATCTAAAGGATGCGTAGATGTGGTGCTGAGGGAACATGGTTTAGTGGTGACTTGGGTTAACGATTGGACTTTATGATCTTAAAGGTCTCTTCCAACCAAAATGATTCAAACAGGCTCTCTTCTGCTTTTTCTTTCAGCAGTAGGGTGAATAGTTGCAAGGAAGTGGCAAGAAGTGTATCTGTGCAGTTCCCCTGCTCTTCCGTGTAGAATTGTGCTTCCTGAAACACATCCATTTTCAATACAAATGAATGAGTTTTCCACTCCTGCCTTTTGAAGTAGCAGCACTGAGTCCTCAGTGTTTAGATCCGGAGTCCATTTTTAAGTGATTGATCCTATAATGTGTGATTATGTTCTGTCCTTTTTGTAATGCTCTAGCCAGAGAAAAAGAAAGCCAAATGACGGGAGGCAGATCTTTGTTGCATTTCTGATAACTAGCTGGGTCTGAAATGTATTTGAACAGATTTCCTGCATTTTACAAATAAGCTATTCATGTGTATTTAATACACATCCTTCCCCTAAATCAAGCCCTCTACACTTCAACTACGTAATAAATATTTCAGAGTACTATGTCTGTGGACTGGGTGGAAGTCAGGACTTCTGTGGCAAGGGATTCAAGGTGGATGCCAGCAGCATCCTTATAGCTCAGGAGCCTTTCAAGAGTGATGTGCCAGGTTACATTCACCCACTTCTTCCAAGTACACTTAGGAGCAGGGGATGTCTTCCTCTTGAAGACAGATCCTTCTAAATATCCCACCACATATATAGCAGCAACTCCAGTTTCCTCAGCAAAACTCAGGGCCAGGAACAGTTTTCTTGCATGGATAAATCTGCTAAGTGCCCTGTGCATAGCACTGCAGATCAGCCAGCCAGCAGGCATCTGCGCCACAGGTTACTTACCCCTGTCTCCACCTGTGTGCCTCGCTGTCAGGAAGGTTGATATTCACACTTTAGGCCAACAAAAGGCCACCAAATCAGTCAAATGTTTATATTAACAGCATGTCCTGGTTACAATGGAGAATCCCCGTGTCTGTTCTGTGCAGTTCCTGTGTCACTCCTATCAGTCACTGGCTCAATGCCTCTGAGCCTCTGTTTCCTTATCTGCAGAACAGCAAAGTAATACCTAAAGCTGTTGAATGGCTTCATTAATAAAAGATTTTAAAGCACACTGAAATTCTTAGGTGTCAGATGTTGGATAAATTTGAAAGTAATATTCTTGCTTTCCAGCTTTACCATCCACAATCATTGATTAAACCCAGCAAAACACTAAAGTATTTCTGACTCCTCTAGCCCCTGATTTGGTTCACTTAAACTATAACATAAGTTACTAGAAAATAAATTAGAAGCATATCAGGCTCAGCTAGAAGGACTAGGTGTGCAACTCGGGCTGATCATTACAAGTGACTGATGTATTGTACCAAACCAAGATCAATGACCAAAAACATTGCATCTCTGCATTAGGGAAATACTCATGAAATGAGTCAGGCAGGTTTCTGAGGTGCATGTGTGCACACCTACAAACACAGATCTAGAGAGAAAACAAGGAAACTTACAGCCATAAACAATTTATTCTGGTTTGAATGAATAAATGAAGGAGAGGGAAGCCGAGCAGTTCAAGGCGAGTCCTTGGGCTGGCTAGCTCCTTTTCCAAAGCTCCTTATTGACTCCCTGAGAGATCTTGCAATAAGTCACTTCGCAGTTGATGCCTGGCTTCTCCAGCGTGGCTGGGGATTTTTGTCATGCAAACTGATAGGCAATAAATTACTAGATAATGCTACCGCATTTATTTATTAATTTATGCAAACTCTGGCTGCAGTACTCACTCTCCAAGGATTCAGTGCAAATATACCCGTCTGGACTCAGCCTATTGTTGCAGGAGCATATATATTTATGTATATGTATATAAGTAAAAGCGGGTAGAGTTTTAATGAGCGCAGTTGTTCTCTCTTTGCTCCTGTGCAGCTGCGGCCGCAGGACGAGCACTAGGACGGGGCGGCGCGGGCTTAATGAAGCGCGTCTCCGGCGTCGCAGAGAGCCG
>NW_010433532.1:23450-33186 GCF_000710305.1 Buceros rhinoceros silvestris | reverse complement strand
CTGAGGAATATATTAAGAGAAGATTAATCCTCGCCGATCCATATGGATGCTCTCCCAAGCCCCGTCTGTGCCGGGTGGATGTTGCTGTGTGCTTCTATTTGCTCTCGGTCCTGAAAAAAGAGAAAAGCAGAAAAAAGAAAAAAAAAAAGAAAAAATTTTGAAAGAAAAAAATTTTAACAATCAAATATGGAATTTGTGAATTTATAGGAAATTTCATATTGTGTGGACAACAATGATCGATCTTCATGGCTACAACTTCACCTTCCTTTTATGGCCATGAAATACACAAAAGAGTATGTACAGAAAAAAAAAAAGCCCTTAGGCCACTGGTGCACTATGTGAGAGGGAAACATCTTGTATGCTAATTGGCTAGAGGTACTTACAGCAAGATTGAGGCTTGTAGCGTTGCCACAGATTGCTGGAAATTCCTCTGATAAGATGACAGATGAATGTGTCTCTCTCATGGAGAGGTGAGAGAGCAGCAAAATACTTCCAAGAGCATAGGCAGCGAAGCAGAGATATTTCTGGCATGTCAACACGCCGGGGCGGTGAGAACGCTGACCACTCACTGCGGGAAGGATGGGGGGAGAGAGGGAAGCGAAGGGGGAAAAGCAGTGGGCAGGCACAGACCGCTGATCCGCTGGCCACGTCCTGCCACCCACACACTGGGAAGCAGCTTCGTGTGTGAAGAGCTCCATCAATTTGAATTAGAGCTTGTAAAGCAAGGTGAGGGCGAGCAGGAATAACTCTGGCAGAATCTGGCCCATAGCATCTCCTACACAGGAGCATGGCCAGGAAAGACGCGAGCAGAGATTAATGTCCTGCCAAAACTTATTGTGGGGCATCCTTAAGCGATAAACCATGTTCGTTTGTTTGTTTGGCTGTTTTTTTTTTTTTTCACAAGTTTCAGAATTAATCTTGCTCGTTAGCACGGGCAGGGTTTGTTGCTTCTGGGTCCCAGCCCCGTTGTTTGGGTGGTGCTGGGGAAGCTCTCTGGGTGCCGAGTGCAGCAGGGTGGTAGTGGGCAGGGCAAGGCCATGCCGAGGCTTTTCCCTCAGTACCTACCCTTCAGCCCAAACCTCTACTTCCCCTCGGCGCTGCAAAAAATGAGAAGCAAAGCCTTGAGGCTCAGGAGCCTCATGTGTCTTGCACCAGAGATTTGCACACCAGAGATCAAACATAGTCATTCTGCTGGAGCAACGCTCTGTCCTGAAAGAACATCCGACCCTGCGTTTCCCTCGGTCTATTCCAAACACTGGGAATAAACTGCACGGCAGCACGAAGTCGGTGTCACAGGGACGGGGGGCCTCACTGGGCACCGTGCCACTGCACCGCTCCAGCCGCCTCCGCCTGCTCCTTGGGCCTCCCTCTGCTTGCAGAGACTTGAGAGTCATTGCTGATGATTGAGATGGTAGTTGCTCTTCAAGACATTTTGTAGGATGTTTGGCATAATTTCCAAAGATTTTAATTTGACATCTTAGGGTAGGGACACATGGCTGCAGCAGTGTCCTCTCTCAGCCATCAGCCATGCCCGCTGCTGGCTGTGGTTCCCTCCTCCCCGTCCACCCCAGAGTTGTGTTGAGCCCTGGGTGCTGCTTAGGTCAAGCAACGCTCCTTTTTCTCTCCATCTGCCTGAATACATTTGCACAAATGGTTTCCTGCCAGTGTGCAAGGAGCAGAAACAGTCTTGTGGCACTTCACTGAGCCTCCAGATTCTAGATCTGGGTTCAGCAACTCATCCTCAGAGAAAATTCTGCAGCTGACCTTGAGCAAGGTCACTTTCTACTTCTGTGCCTCAGTTTCCCCATCCATGCAATGGGCTTAATAACACTTCCTTTCTCCAAATTCTGGTTCTCCCCACTGTGTGTAGCTTTCTGCCTCTTGCCCACATCTGCACAGTGTGGATCTGATGGGACTCTTAATTTAACGAGCACAAGAGCCTATTACTGTAACCTCCATGCCATAGCTTGGTTCTTTATCTCTGCTCTTTGCTGTGAGAAATACCTCAGCTTTCTCGCTTCCTCTGCCATTAGCAGTCGCAGCAGCTGTGGTTCAGGAGCGGGGATGTTCAGCTGAAGCCTAAATGCAGTTGACAACTGTATGAATCTTATAGCCAATGTAAGTAGCTAATGCAAATATCAACATTGTAGTGAGAAACACTCGGAAGCAGTAAATGACTGATAGAAAAGTGATTATATGGACTTTATGTTAAAAAGTAAATATTTACTCTCCAGCATTGACAGATGCCTCAAGCACCATAGATCTAAAAAAGGCATTGATTCACTCTCCTCCAGCCCCTCTTATCTCCTGCTTATGAAAAGATCTGGCAAATAGTACGTCATCTGCTTCCTCCGTAGCCCAAGTGCCTCAGAGCAGCCACTCAGGTAATTTGTTTGGTATCCAACAGTGCAATAGTTAATTGGAGAGCTCGTGGTATCGCGTGCAGGGCTCCTGAAGTGCAGTCATCCAGCGAAGCTCCTGCTTCGCCAATGCAGAGCTCAGACTGGGGGCCAGCTCCTGCCCTGCTCTACATCCACCCAAGCATTAAAAAGGAAAAAAAAAAAGAAAAGAGATTTTTTCTCTGCTAGAAATTCTATCCCTCGAAGAAGAAGTAGAAAAGAAAACGACCTGGGAAAATGCGACCGTGCTCTTTAAGAGCAGGCTGGCGGTGGTGGCTCGCCGTGCCGCTCTCCTCTTTGCCCTCCTGGAATTGCCTTGAAATAACTTAAATGAAGTCGAGCCGCTCAGAGGCTGTCAAGTTTGTAGGACCTCCTTGGCAATCAATTTAACCTCCTGGAATAATTTTTTTCTGCCGCCTGAAGTTGCTGAGTCAGTCGTGGGTGTCCAGGGGCTGCCTGCAAAGCCGGTCCTGGTCCCTCTTCCCCAAGGAGCCACCCAGGGGCTTCTCTGCTGTGCAGAACCGCCGGCGGATCAGGCACCTCGCGCTGTTCCTCTGCCGCGCTATTTTTGGCAGGGACACTCGCGGATACTGTGTTTTAAAATGACCCGTGTGTGACCATGCTGTCATCAGCCGGGGGGTGGGACACCCTTTGGGGGCAGCTGTGGTTGCATGCAGGGAGTGCAAACCAGCTTCAGCCTTCCTGCTCCGCTCAAGGGGCAGGGAAAGTCCTTTGGGATGCTTCAGCCCCTTGCATGGAGCAGCCATTTTAGCCTCCCATTGACTCTAAAAGAGAGAAACACACTGTGCTCCCTCATTTTTCTCCCCTTTTTGGGCTCACTTGTCTTTAGAGGACCCATTTTAGCTGCAGGTGTCGCTGGCTGACATTGGCAGGGCGCGTTCACGCGTGCAGCCGGTGGAAGGCATCCCTCCTGCCCAGCGGAGCTTTGCCGCGCTTCGCACTGCAGTAGCTTTCTCTCTACGGTTGGTAATTACTCACCTCAGAAATAAATAATCTCGAAGTGGAGGATACAGAGTTGTGTGCAGAAGAAGGGAACTAAGAGCACTTTGTCTGTGTCTCCTACAGAGCCTCCACATCGGCCGGAAGGATCTGGCCAAGAAACCAACTGAATGTGTGCTCAGAAATTAGTAACTGCATAAACATTTCTCTTTTATTTTATTTTGCCTGATGATAATGAGGTGTGAGAGCTTCTTTAGCAGCCTCCCTCTCTGTGCTGTTCCCAGGTGTTTTCATACCCAGACCACAGGATGGGCCCTTGCCACCCAGCAAGAACACTGTATCTTGAGAAAAGCGATCCAACCTGAGAACTCCTCCAGATCGAGCCCAGAAGATGGCTGCAGTGTAAGGCTTTCTTCCAGGGGTTTGACCTAGAAGTGTGTTTAAAAGAAGAGGAATTACAAACCATTTGCCAACTTCATCAAACCATGACCTTGAGACCTAGGTCACTAGGACATCGCAGGCTTTGGTGATAGGATTGTGGCATGAGGGGACAACAATAGTGACGTGGAAACGAGCCTTTGATGAGATAAGACATTTCAAGGAGAGGTTTGCTGGTAACAGGGGGCTTGGGTGTTGGATCCTGCTCTTGCTTTCACCGAGCATCTAAAACCAACGAAGTAAATGACGTTATGGATGTTCTGCATCTGTGTCGGTGGCTCATTTCATCCAAATTGTGCCGTGAGTCAGGGCTGGGTCTCCATACATCCTGCACCTGCATAATTTGCAGCCTGCCTGTCCCTATTGCTCTCCTCCTCCATCAAGTCCCGCTGCCCGCATGCAGGAAAATAACTCCAGGGACTTCGATCAGATTATTCCAGGGAAGGAGACAGGCGAGGTGGGAGACCCCTCTTGCAAAGTCAGTCCTTTTTTGCCTTTTTCTTTCGTAGGTGCTCCGGTGCCTACGATC
This sequence comes from Buceros rhinoceros silvestris, assembly GCF_000710305.1. Classification (NCBI taxonomy): domain Eukaryota; kingdom Metazoa; phylum Chordata; class Aves; order Bucerotiformes; family Bucerotidae; genus Buceros; species Buceros rhinoceros. The sequence continues at coordinate 28,860 of NW_010433532.1, read as the reverse complement.
AGAGTGGAAGGGTATGGGCCAACAGAGACGAGTGTGTAAAGTTTTATTGTCATCAGAGCAGAGAGGTGTGTGGATGGAGAATATTTTCTTCATACAGCTAAAACCCAGGTGTCTTTTATTTCTTTTTTTCCACTCCTCATGCGATGCCAGCAGCTCAGAGAGCTGCTGCCGGCAGTCTTAGGTGTGCATTAGCTTCCATTTGATTGCTGTACAGCAACTCTTCTTATCTTTGAAAATTAACCATTTCGTAAGCACAGAGGAGGTGTCGCGCCACGCGAGCGTAATGCACCAGGCATTGCACCAAAGACTGCAGAGTGCACCGCTCCTTCAGTCAATGCTGAGGCTTTGACACCGAAAAGAAAAAGTATATCCCAGCCCTGTCAGACTTACAGAGCAATTATGCAAAACTGTCTTTAAGAAGATATTATTCTCCGGACTTTATGGGGTTTGTTATTTTTTTTTTTGAGAGGCAATACTTCACAAAGCTCCTCACCTTTTCTTTGTTTTAGAATTCACTGCCACTTACAGTAAATTGTATTTGTGCAGTTTCATTATCACATCCATGTAAATTCTGCTGCCCTCCAGTAAAGTATCCTCAGACTTTAAGATGCAAAATGATGCTGTTAACATACGGTATAAGATAAAACAAAGGAAAGACAAGCAAGGTGGTTCCTCTCTCCGCACTGACTGCATGGATGTTAATGAGAGTCATCTCCATGTACAGGTCTGGCATCTGGTTGCTATATTTATTTTAACTGTAGATATTTTTTTTTTTTTTTAGGGAGAAATCCAAATCCCATTTATGCTCTTTTATGACACAAACCCCTGCAAATTTGGAATAAATCTATCGATGAGATATCCATGTGCTTTTTAATTGCTCCCTTCCCACTAACTAAATAGTGCGGGATGTTTTAGGGCGAGATACGAACTCTGCAGCTTCATCTCTTTTCCACTCCCGTGTTGTCCTCGCTGCCTGCTGTTGACTCCTTGTAGGTCATTTCCAGAAACATAAGCAAGACAAGCAAACAGCAAAATTGCAAGATGCAAATGCCCTTCATTTTTGGCTTTGAGTCAAGAAATAATAAGTTGACAATAACCCTGCCAGAATATGCAGCAAGGGTGACTGCATATTTCTTCCTGCTAGCGTGACAGTACAAGGGAGCTGGGCACTGGGGAGAGACAAGCCTGTGTTCCCCTGGACGCTGCAGCATGTGCCTTGTCTCAGGTTTTAAAGGTTTTTGGGGATAAAGCATAAGTGATTCCATGCAGCCAGCAGCTTGTTTCCCCTTCTTCAGCAGAAAATGTAGGGGGGAGAAAAAAAGGAAAAAAAGCAGGTGATTTACAGTTACGTTAAAATAATACTAAATTGAGCACAACTTGGGTTTGAAAAGCTGCTGCAGGTGTAGTGTAGTAATGCTTTTCTAGGTGCTGACTCTGGTGAAGATGGGAGAGCAGCGGGGGACCCCCAGGGGTTGGAGCCGAGAGCCCAAAACTCCATTGCCAGTCCCCAGCCCCTCACTGAGCTCCAAAATACCACCCGGGCATCTCACAGGCCCCCAAATGCTGCTTAGTGGAGTCCTTCATCTCAGCACCCAGGGTCTGTCCCTCAGGACAAACTCGGTTCCTGCTGTGAGTCTTGGGTCTGTTCGTTATCTCCGCGTTTCCTCCACCATCCCTTTGCAGGCAGCTGGACCGGCTCTGAGGCTGACCTGTCTCAGGCTTTTCTTCCTTTCTGAGCCTCCCAGTCTCCAGCCACTCCTCTGTAATGGCTCTTCAAACATCACCCTTCCTCCCATCTCTTGTTTCTCAGAAGTTTTTTAAAATTCAGTAACTTGCATTAGCATCCGTGGATCTGAAGGGTTTGAGGTGTCTCCTCTGGTGTCCTTCTTTCTCTCCAGAGAGCCCCAATTTCCCGCCACCACCAGTCCCTTGGCACCAGGCGTGCACAGAAGCTGACTGCCACGCTGCCATGTCACCCACTGCAACAACTATGCAGACATCCTTATGGTAGGAATAGACAAAATGATCGCATGAGCTCCTGGACCCGCTGGAGGTCAAGATTTGGGACTCTGTAACCATCTCAAGATCTTGAGCTGAAAGTATTGGAATGCTGCTAAGATATTCCATGCAAGAAGCAATGAAGTCTGGCCATGGATGGACGCTCATCTTCCAGAATTCAGATTTCTCCCAGCTAAGCCCATCTCTTTTTCAGCTGAGGTCCAGTTCCAGCGCCAAATGCTCTTCATCTCCAGCCGGAAGGAGACAGTGCAGAAGAATCCTGCAGTGAGCAGCACTTTGGGAGTTTGTGATAGATGCTGTCTACCTCATTACTGAACAATGAAACTTTATTGTTCCCTCTGTTCTATTGATTTTTATGTCTCCAAAGCACGCTGGCGAACTCTGAAATGAGTATCTGTCAGAGGAGCAGGACCGCTCTTGCTGATCTGCATCTTTGAAGTGAATGTCCATGGATCAAGTCCTGGGGCACCGTTGCTGCTGGTCTCTGGGAGGGGAGGGCTTCCCCAGCACCTCCTTGGGGGTTTGCAGGGGCTGGGGGCTAAGAGTGTGGTGGGGGGGTGCCCCTCCAGTGCACCCGGGCTAAGAGAAGGAGGGACCTATCTCCAGAGCCGGTGGGGAGGGCTGCACTGCAACGTCACTGCTGGAAAAAGGCAGCATTTTGGCCAATATCCATGCAATTCAGCATGGAATTTCTCAAACTAGCTTGGCTCCAGCAACGGGGACTTCACCGTAAACTCCAGCCTGGGGCAGTGCTGTGCTTGGCAGCCCCCCTCCATGGGTGAAGCACTGGGAGGGAACCCCTCATCTCCATGACACGGATGCTCGTGTACCTCCTGGTACCGCTGCCCTGCCTGGAACACGTGATTAAATATATGTATTATTTGTTTCATGTTTGTATATAGCCCTCAAGTGGGGAAGCATTTGCCCTGCAGTGTACATATATATCTGGGAACTTCAAAATTAGTTAATATTTTATGCATAATTCATAAAATTATACTACATTTTCTGGGAATAATTAGCTGACTCTGTACCTCTAATGAACTGCAGGTTCAGCTATGACAAATACATCGGGTGGCTCCAAGGGATAGCAACACTCAGGCGCCTTTAAGCAAAGTTCAAGTAGCTCCTAAATTAACCAAAGCAAATCCCCGAAGATGCAGTATTTATGCGCTGAAGCAGGAAGGGAGGGCTCTCGTCTCGCAAGTCTCATCAGCCGTCACAGCCCAAGAAGCAAGGGAGAGAAAATAAAAAGTTATTCACCTTTTCCTAGTCGGGAGCTGGGCAGCTCGAGTGAGACTTTCCTGCCTTTTCTTTACGTGGGTTGCTGTGAGGAGGTGTCATGGAAGTCATCCCCGGTGTGGAAACCCCATGGTGAAAATCGATACAGTTTGCACCAAGATTTTTAGGCTTAAATGGCAAACTTTTAAAATTCTGGTCTGAATTGGAGGAAAACTAAATCTGTTTGAGCTGTTCTGTTTTTTTTAAAAAAGGAAGCAAGGTGTTTTGTCAAAATGCTCATTTTGCAGCTCTCCTGCCTCCATGGGTGCAGGGCTGTCTTCTCGCAGGGGGCTCAGCCCCAGCACCAAGCCCCTTTGGAGGTGCCCACAGAGGCACAGCCAGCTCTGCTTTGGCAGTAGCTATACATCCAAAAGCTGCAAGTTTTGGTGCCAGGTGAGCGATGCCTGCTGGAGTACAGGAGACAGCCTTTTCCTCCCATCACATCCTGGGCTGCAGCCCCAGCAGCGTGGCCAGCAGGTCAAGGGAGAAGATTCTTCCCCTCTGCTCCGCTCTGGTGAGACCCCGCCTGCAGAGCTGGGTCCAGCTCTGGGGCCCCCAGCGTAAGAAGGACATGGACCTGCTTGAACAGGTCCAGAGGAGGCCACAAAAATGATCAGAGGGATGGAGAACCTCCCCTATGAGGACAGCTGGGTTTGAGAGAGTTGGGGTTGTTCAGCCTCCAGAAGAAAAGCCTCCAGGGAAACTATAGCAGCCTTCCAGGACTTAAAGAGGGCTACAGGAAAGATGGGGAGGGGCTCTTCGTCAGGGAGTGTACTGACAGGACGAGGGGTAATGGTTTCAAACATTACCCTGTAACAGGGTAGATTTAGATTAGATGCGATGCAGAAATTCTTTACTGTGGAGCAGCATGCCCAGAGAGGCTGTGGATGTCCCATCCCGGGCAGTGCTGAAAAATTTGGTCTTCTGCTGGTGTGCCTGTTTGTTAGCATGGATTGATTGAAATTTAAGTGCAATTAAGTAGTTTTTCCCCCTCCCTGGAAGTGTTCAAGGCCACGTTGGATGGGGCTTTGAGCAACCTGGTCTAGTGGAAGGTGTCCCTGCCCACAGCAGGGGGATTGGACTAGATGATCTTTAAAGTCCCTTCCAACCCAAACCATTCTACTATCTTATGATTCCTCTCGTGTCTCACTTTCAGGCTGAAAAACTGATACAAAGCCTGGAGCAAAGCCAACACCCCCAGGGTGCTCTCAGCACCCATCCACTGTCTGCTCCCAGGCAGGGACCCTCATTCTGTGGGCATTCACTTATGGATTAAACACAGAGCAGTGATCCCAAGGCAGGAGAGCGTCTTCTGCTTCATCTGACCCACCACCAGCGGTACGACCGGGTGACGTGATGCTGGACACCTGCAGCATATCCAGGGCACACACTTCTCCCAGCTCCCTCCTGCTCAGGGATGTGGGCAGAAACTTGGGGACCTAACACACTGCTACCAGCAGTCTAAAACATTGACTTTTCCCTGGACAACATGCCGCCGAAATGAGGAGGCAAGGTGAGCCCGTCCCACAGCAGCACTGCCGGGGCACACATATCCACGGCCAGTAATTGACTGTAAGTGGAGGGCTGCGAACTGGTAAGTGTATTAACTTTATGTGCCTCTCTGACATTTTAAAAAAAATTAGATTTTCGAATCCGTTGTAGGTACAAAGGAAGACACAGAGAAAAGCTGCGTGTGTCAGGGGGTGAGCACATTAAGGCAGATGTTGCTGACACCTGCCTGGTTGAGTTTAGGCTGACAAAATTCAGCAGAGAGACCTCGGTGGAGGGAAGAGGATGCTCGGGAGAAGCAGCGCTGGCAGGGCCCTCCTCGGAAGTGTACCTCATTTTTTTTAATTAGGTTATAACTCAATTACAAATGCAAGGCTCTTCATTCCTGACAAGTTTTCTGTAATCTTAATTTGATCTCATGTCAGAAGGGTACCTTCCTCCGATAACCAAGCCCAGCTAAGACTTTAACTAGAATAACAGCCGATTAAAAGGGGTTAATAGATACACCTCAAACACAAGTAAATTAACGGGAGACGCTGTCTGTCGGCTAATGGGATCAGAACAGTATTTGTTTAGTTTATGAATGATTAATCTCCGTCTCTCG
>NW_010433532.1:0-23329 GCF_000710305.1 Buceros rhinoceros silvestris | reverse complement strand
CAGATGCTAATTGCACTTAGGGAGCCCATGTTTGTTTTTACAAGAGTTGGAGGTGGCAGAAGGAAGGCGATGGTTGGCCCAAAGGGGAGCTCATTCACCCCACGTAATGGGCTCTTGGCACAGCTGGGGGGAATACCAGTAAAACCACGCTACACCAGACCTGACCCCAGACGTGTGAAACTCTTGAATTAAAGATATTATTAAAGTCATTAAAGTATTTTATGAGAAAACCTATAAAGCGCACAAATGTGCCAAGACCCACCTCACCCTCCTGCCTGGACAACGGGGGAATTTTATGCCACAAAAATACTTGGATTTTTTTCCAGTGGAAATCCTCCAGACTGATCACAGAAAAGCAGAAAAAAAAAAAAAAAAAGGCCAAAGGAGGGAAACCGCTTCTCATGGCAACTTTTGTGTTTGACAATTCAAAGCAGGGGAGCAGAAGCATTTGTCAGAAGCGCTGGGAGGGAAGCAGTAATTGCCTGGAAGCAGCCACAGATGCGGGGATCACTCCAGCTGCTGCTGCATCGCTAAGAGGTAACCAAATCATTTTCCTCTCTACACACTTGTCAGCATTTTAATCCTCCATTATCTTTGTACCTAACAACACAGATTGTGCTATCTCAGCCATACTGTGAATTTACTAGCAAACAAACCATTTTAAAACAAAGAAAAAAAAAAGGTTTTTCATCCCAAGCTTAGCAAGCATGAGGCGTTTTCTAAATAAAGCCCTGCCAAGTGGGGACCCCAATTCAGCGAGGTACCAAGGCACGTGCCACCAAAGTCAGCTGGCACCACCCAGCTCAAACTTTCAGCATGTTTGCAAAGAGCTTATGGAATGTGGAGCCAGGAGGAGCGGTTTTGGAAGGCAGCTGCCAGTGTCGAGCCCAGCATCCTTGCAGTGATGGGGCAAATGAACTTTGAAACTAGAGCAGTCATTTGCAGAGATCGAGGTGCCTGGGCTCACCAAGGTACTGAGCTGTGATAAAGGCCAGTTCTTTCTTCAGTTTCATTTTAAATGTGCCAGGGGATGGTGGGGTCTGACTTTATGGGTGATTAGGGCTCATGGATGAGAGAATTTTTATGGTGGAGAGGAAGACTGGGGTGCTCATCCTGTGCTCATGGCCTTCACTTTACCAAGGGACAGATATTTGCAAGACACGAAGAGCCCTGGGGTGACCAAGCCAACGCCACTTCTGCACAAGACCTTTTTTAAAGTTTGGGATGAACTCAAATGATCTGAGGGGACTCTCACTTTAATCTCAGAATTCTGCTCTTACCAAAATTGCATGCTAAGAAATGAGATGCTCTTTTACTGTTCTCCATAAATAATGTTACATTGTGCTGTTCCCAGGTATTTCATTCATCACTGTATCATATAGAAAGCCTGAGCTGAATAAAGCCTTCAGAAAGAAGATGAGGAGGCACACTCTGCCTTATAGATTATTTTACAGTTACCAGCGCCATTTGTTTTCTCTGCCTACTTTCCACAAAAGTGGAAAATAAACCATATTCCAGAAGGTGACTTCTACTTTTTGCTAAATAGAATTGAAATAAATTCCCTATTGAGGGAGTCACCTAGAAATACTTGGTTTATTAATAAATTACTGGATTATTGGCTTTCCATCTTGATGGTGCACGCTCTGAGGCTGGGGGAAGATCCAGCAAGCTAGGATTTGGTCAAGGTCTGGCAGGGGGCTCAGAGCAGGGGCAGGGTGCAGGTACAAAGTTGTAAGAGCCTTTGCAAACTCTGGGTGGGGGGTCCAGGAGTTGCTTCTTGCTGGAATATGGGAGCAGATGGGAAGTGGAGAAGCGCAGGAGCATTTATGAAACACCCCCCGTGTATCACCTTTCTGAGCCCTTTCCCCCAAGCTCTGAGGTCTCCTCCAGCTGAGATCTCCTGAGAGCTTATAGCAAAACTGCTGGCCACAGTGGTTGTCAACCCAACGAGATGCTTAAGAGCACATGAAGGATGTACAGACACGGCATCCAGCCAGCTCACCTCTGTACCCTCACATCCACAGGGATTGTTGCCTGCTTCTGCCCTGCAAAGCAAAGTGGACCTCGAGCCTGGAGGTATAAGACGTATAGGCACGTATGGGTGCAGGTATGGAGTGGCTGTGCAAAAGAGACAGAGACTGTGCTAAACCCTTCTTTAACAGCTATCGAACTCACCCAACGGCAATGTTGGAAGAGTGGGTCAGATGTGGTGACAGGTCTTATGTGCAGTGGCTGAGCTTTGGGACCCTGTGGGTGGTGGCCAGGGGGAAGCCCGGGGCGATGGGTGTTTCTTGTAAGGGAGTGGTTGAGGAAGTGATGCCCTCAAGCCCTTCTCCCCCACGCTGAAGGTCCATGTCTGCAGCCAAACCAGCCTTTTACACAGCCCAGAGCAGCCTCCCAGGCAGCAGTTTGAAAATATTCTGGCTTTTGCAGGTTCTTACTATGCAGGTAGACACCGAGTGGGGTTTCAGAAGTGCCTAGGCATGTAAAGCACCTCATTCCCAGTGCAAATGCCACCAGTTGTCTGCCTGCATCATTAGGCACCTAACTGCCTCTGAAACCAGGCTCCTGGGAGCGGGGCAGCTGCCGCCAGCAGCACCCCGGCGCTGAGCGTTGTGCCCAGCCAGCTGCACCGCCATGCAGCTCCTGCGGGACACGCTGCCCTCAGCCCTGTTCCTGCACCCTGGGGCCTGGCTGGCTTCTCCCTGCCTCAGTTTCCCCATGCAGCAGCTAAATTATTGGGAAGTCCTTCGAGGTCTCCTGTTGACGAGCCATGCCGGTGAGAAGGGTGTTGCCAAAGGGCTGATTGTTGCAGTTTTCACTAAAAGAACCGTTTTCCTGCGAACCTAGAGCACAGCGTGGCACCGACTCCAAAGAACTGGGAGCAGCGTTAAAAACACGTCCCAGCAGAAGATGGCAGGAGCTGCCCTTCGGCTGTCCCTATTCCCAACTCATCCTTACACAGAGGGGCTACAACGCGGGGAAGTTTTTTGCTTCTTGTGCAGTGACGAATGGCCTGGCCAGGTAACAAATTCCAGGCTGGAATATGCCTCCTCAGCAGCCCGACGTGAGATTGCAGTGGGCATTGCATTAATTCCTGAAATGTCGTCTTTAAATTGGTTTTACAGTTCACTGGGAGCGTGAGGCTGCAGCTTCAATAGCAAGTGCTGCTCACACACGACCAGAGGAAATAGTACCAGAAACGAGTCTCTTCTGGTGACCCCCTGCAGCCAGGCTGGTAGCGAGGAGCAGGAACCACGCCAGGTGCCGGTTAATAAATACATCTACACCGTGAGCAAAGAGCGTGCTGTATGCAATCGTGAAAAAATACACCAGTACATGTAAAGTGGTTGCTGAAAATTCCTCCTGCCAAATTTTTTGCTCCTGGTGCCTGAATTTCACTTGTTTCCAATGCTGGAAGATGGGACTTTGTTTCCAAAAGTGCCAGGCAGAAGCCATGCCCAGGGTACAAATAGAGATGAGTAAATGCTGAGCTGCTGTGTCAGAGCACAGCAAGGAGGCTGGTCCTCAGCGCTGGAGGGGGCAGCACCTGCTTTCAGACCAACTCAGGGGCTCGGTGGGATGCTGGGAGCTGCAGGGGCCATAAAGGGTTTGAGGACCTGAACCAAGACCATGAAAAGTCCTTCTGTCTTAGAGGACTTAAGCACCATCCATAAGAACCTAATTGTCGACTCAAAGAAATGACCCAAATCACACAATTGGGGTGTCCAAGACACTTAGGCAATACACTTAGGCACAAACCCTGGAGACTCCAGTCCTCTCCTGCCTGAAAGACCCATCACCTGCTCAGTAGGTACATGTTTGCTCTGGTTATGTGTTAATGCAGGTTTAGGAGCTTCCAAGCTTGGGAACAAGCCCATGCTGCCCACGTATGCCAGCACCATCCCCTGGATCATGGAGTGAGCTGGTCCCCATTACTATTGAATCCCTTCAGGTTAAAGTGTGGCCACACAACGGACTTGCTGGCAAAATCCAACATCTTCCTACCCCACAGATCTGCATGTTCATCAGCAGAGCCTCAGATCTGCTGACTTCAGGGATAAAAGTCGTCTCCTACTACATTTTGCCCCTGTTAGCACAGCATAGCCACTGCAGCAGTGATTTCAGGGCAGGAGCTGCCTGTGTCCCACCGCTGGGATGAGCTACAGCTCCTCTTCACCCCCACACCTGGGGTGAGCTTGCTGAGCTGCCAGTCAGAAAACAAGCAAGTAAGGAAAAAAATATCCCAAACGAACAAAAAGAAAGAAACGAAATCCCTTCATTTCTGTCATGTGGGGTTTTTTTAACCTGGAAAATGAACTAGAGCCTATAAGTCCAGAATCCCACAAGGGTAGTAATGGCAAGTCACTTTTCAGAGTGTAATCACACTTGGAGAGACAAATATCTGCAGCATGTCTGCATGGGCAGGATTCATGCCCGAGAGTCACCAGCCTCCCCCAGCCCCTTCGAGCCATCCAAAGGATTTGAGAGACCTTGGCACAAGCCTACTAATTCCCCCTCTGTTGTGTTTTACTTGATTTTTTTTTCTCTCAAGCAGACCCTGCTCCCAGGAATCATTTGCTCTTTATTCTAATATGTCTCTTCACAGGCAGGAGGCTGCGCTGATCTCCATGCAATGTGTCTATCATCTTAGTCCAGGCATTTTAATTTACACTGCAGTAAAAAATTTGGCACCCAACATTTTCTTCTTTGAGCCACAACGGAGGGGCTGTGCCAAAGGTTTGACTGCGCTCGTTTCCCTCTTCCGTTTGGGGGGTGTGTGCGTGGAAGAAGGACATCGCAAAGAAAACCCCCCAAATCTGGGATGACAGTTTTTCAATCACGGCAGCCCAGGATCGCATTGCTGGCATGACTCTGCCAAATGAGGATCTGTCTGTCTGTCTGTCCAGAGGAGCTTTGCAGCACGCAGGAATATATATCATCTATCCTAAAGCATCAACAGAGGCTGTTTCACTCTAAGACTAGTAGAAAATACAGGTTTCTTCACTTGAGGAGGTTGCTCCCATATGGAGAGGCTACTCACACCCCTTGGGAAGCCTTCAGTGTTGGGTTGGGGAAACCTCCATCAGGAGGGTGGAGCTTTGGGGGTCCCTGGGGCCTTTCCCCTGCCTCTCCCCTCCGCCTCTGAGCGAGCTGTGGGTTGGTGCAGCCCCACGCTGAGCTCCAGGAGCCAAGCAGCTGAGGGGACTCCTCTGCTGCTGCAATGCAGGGCTGAGTGCAGGTTGCAGAAAACGAAGGACATACAGACACTGCAGAACTGGGTCTGGAGGCTGGAGGGGAGGATCAGAGCCCAGCCCGGCGCCACTTTCGCTTTCCCGTCCGTCTCCCTTTGGCTGCGTCCATTTCAAGCCAACGCCATCCATAAACAAGCAGCCAGCAAAGGGCACCTCGGGAACCATCATATTTAGGAGGTGAAGGAGCACAAATGCAACCGGGACTGATTTGCACTGTCCTACTTCGCTTACCTAATGCTTTGGCAAGAAGCTGGAGCCAATTCATCATTGTTTATCCCCAAATCAGCTATTGCCTTTGCCAGATAACATCTGGGGAGAGTCACCTCTCGTCCCTCCTGGGGCTATTCCTACTTTGCTTTTCAGGGAGGTAGCGCTAATTCAGCTGGGCACGGGGAAAGTGCACCGATAGGAACACACTGATCTGAAACTCTTAAAAAACCCCCCAAAACTTTGGAAAAGAGCAAAAAAAAAGGAGTAAACCAATTTTTTTCTCTCTCTTGTTTTGCTTTTTTATTACCCCTGCTGGTTTCAATACAAAACAAGAAGAGGACAAAAAAGAAACAGAAGTTCACTGTAAGCGGGGACACAGCAGCCTTTCCATTTCTTTTATGCATGTGAATTGTTCTTATGAATTAGGATATTATTTGTTTTAGACAATTTCCCCAAAATTAGAAGGGGCAAAAGGTCAAAAAGAACTTTTTGAAAAAAAATTTCCAAGGAATAGGCTGGTTTTCCTGCTTCTCTTCCCTTATCTTAGTCTTGATTCTTGCTGATACCTGGTGGCTTCATTTACTCTGACACTTTCACTGAGCAACCCCTCCTGATGTAACTATCCACAGCGTTTTCTCTGCAGACCATCCTCAAAACCTGCATAAATGGGAATTTAAATGATGAACACACCTTCAGAAGATGTAGCAGAAGATAAAAGACGAGGAGGACAATGTATGTTTGCTGTTGCGCAGAGAGGGGGAAAGCAGCCGTGAGGAACAGCGTCACGAATTGGAGCCATCTTGGCATCTTTCATGCTGGCAGTGCCTCAACGACAGGGGACAAACAGTCAACTGCTGTGTTTGTGATGGGATGGAGGGTAACGGAGGGTGGGCAAGGAGACATGGTCCTGTGGCTGGATGGAGATGCTGGTGGTGGAGATGTGAAAATCCGCCTGCTGGGTTACACTTCAGAGCACGTTATTCCTTCATTTTTTTCTGTCTTGTTTGCTGTCCTGATGGAGTGACTGAGGTTCTGGGCATCCACAGAGTGGGATGGGAAGTAGCTGGGGAAGGGATGGGAAAACGGGACTGAAGACCCAAGGAGCAAGAAAAGGAGGCTGATGAGAGTTGGGACACGAGGTTTTTTCCGAAAGCACCTCGGAGTTTCCTGGGGAGAAGGAAGGCTGAGAACATGAGAAGAGACAGAGAACACTGACAGGGACACAGTGGTTGTGCACGGGGTGACGGGCATCGGGGAACCTCAGAGTTACAGAGCACAAGAGAAGTAAGAGGGAGATAGGCAAAAAAAAGAAAAAGCCACAATAAATATTTCAGGACCTGTGCTACTCATGACAGCCATAACCGGTGTATATCAAAAGCTCCTACAAACTCTGGAAATTTCATTAAGAAGTCCACAATGCCTGGACACATATGGAATTATGATACTCCTCATCCTTTCCCGTGTCAAAATCCTCCAAGCCTCAGCTACCTTAAAAAGTTGTTTATAATAGATCTGAGAGTTTACATCTTCTTAATGCTACCATATAGGGTATTTGCAGCTGGATATATTTGACTGATATAGTACATTCTTTATGGTGATCATTCCTTGATTAAAAAAAATATTTTTTCTGTGTCAGGCGCTTTCTATCACTATCTACCATAAATCAATTTGTCACATAGATGGTAATAAAACAAGAGGTGTTTGTTCTCTTAAACACCACAGCCAAGCAGCTTTTGCAGCATCGGACGCTGGACTTGGTGGTCCTTGCCCTGATGGTCCTGGGAAGGCAGCATGGCTCGGTGGCACTAGAGGGTACGGGGGGACAAGCCAAGGACTGTCCCAAGCAGCACCAAGGGGCACAGCCGTGTCCCAGCACCGGGGGTGAGGGCTGAGCCCTGCACCAGCCGCTCACTGCAGATGTCTCTAAACAACACAGATCCCAATGGTAATGTTTAAAATACTGGGGTCTCCCACACTGAGGGATGGGAGGTTGTGGGTCAGTACCCGTGAACACCTCTGTGTATTTTAATATCAAAAAACCTTTTATCTTACTGCAATGACTGGTAGAGTCCCACAAAGTGACACTGAAGATACATCTTCCTTCTGCTTAATATTCTCTGAAACTCTGCTTCGCAAAAAACCAGTTTCTCATAGTGAAATATTCTTACTTTTTAAAATTTCCTAGCCTGGAAACATGGGACAAGTTGGTCGCGCTGCAGGAAGCCGAGGACCAGCTTGGCTCACGGGCCATCCATCTCCCACTCCTCACTCTCAGAGCTTCTCCAATTTCAGCCTGGCATCTCTGATCGTAAGTCTACTTAACCATTTTAATGGCACTAAATGGAGTCTGGTTTACTGCCCTTATCTGCTCTCTATGTCTTCCGGGTCATACATGCTTAGTTTACTGTCAGAGACAAGTTTTTACTGCTGTCAGCACTGCAGCGTGGCGGTACCTGCAGAGCAGCAGGCTGCGGGCTCGGCTCTGCCGCCTGCCTTGTCAAGGAAATTACCACCCGCAATCTGATTCCCGAAGATTTGTCTTGTGGTTTCTTAATTGGTACCATCAAGGAAATGCTGGAAGGAAAAAAAACCCCACACTAGACAGTGCAAAAGAAAATGTGATGTTATCTATTTACAATCCTTTTATGCAACAGTAATAATAATTAACATAACAAAAATGATTAATAATTAGAATTGCCTGCATTAAGTTAAGGATATAATTTTGTTTCCCTTTGTGCTCATGCAAATCTGGACTCTTGTCACCAGGGGATAAAAGTGTCAGAGGAGAGTAAATCCACAAGCAGGAAAAATGCATTTATTTAACCGGGCATATGCAGAGGCTCTGGTTGCAGCCCCAGACCCTGGCCCGCTGCTGGCCAAGGTGGCCCCCAGCACACACCTGCCTTTCCATGCAGGGTGCTGGGGGCTGTGCGTGCCCACGCCGCCTGCCTTTGGCCCCCCGGGAAACCTGGTCAGCTGCCTTTCAAATCATACCAAGCAGAACAATGCAGGTGGAGATGATAAAAGATGCAGAAAAGATGCACACGTGGCTTCGTTCTCACCCCGCTTCACTCCGAGCCCTGCAGGCTGGATCTGCATCTCCAGCAGCTCAAGAAAATCTTTGTCAAATTAATAGATTTAAAAGTAGAAAACACCAGCTGAGAGTCCGGGCACGCTTCTGAGATCAGCCGCTCGGGTTTTGCACCAACAGCACTGATGGAATTACTTTTGCTTTACACCAGCATAAATAAAGGCAAGATCAGGGCCGCTATCTGGAAGATAAGGATGAAGTTTTACAGCCTCCTTTTCCTTATCACCCTTTTTAATACTTTGGAAGTATAATGTGCAAGGTTGTGCCAATGACTGGCTCTCCAGGCTCGGAGGCACTTCTTGCCCCTCCTGCCAGCAAGCGGGTTCTCCTGCCCTTTGCCTGGAGAACTGCAGAACGCAAGCAGCACCGGGGCCAGAGAAATGATCAGTTGTTTACGCACAGATCATTTGTTAAATCCTGTTGGGCTAAAGTAATTCCTGCCAGCGTGAAGGTACGACAAATTGGAAATGAATAATCTCTCCTGCAATTCGCAGGGGCGAGCGAGCGTGCTCCCCGTGCGCTCCGTTGCTATATTTAGCCCAGACGCAGCGAACGCGTTCCTACGTGGGAACTGCTCTCCCCGAAGATCCGGTGGCTTTCGGAGCGTCTCAGAAGCGGGCTGCAGAGCAGTCTGACAGCCCGGGGTGTGTTACTGGGGTTCCTCCTGCTGCAGAGTGCTCCTGGTGGACAAGGAGTTGCTGTAAACTGAAACCCGGGGCGCAGCGTTGGAGCCCATGAGCTGGGATAGATCAAACCTAACAGCTGTGACTTACCCCCGTGGTCACTCCAGCCTTGGAGTTATCTAGTTACAAGCACGTTGCCTTTGCCTCATCCGACACTGGGCCTTAATATAACTTTTAAATCATTGCGAAATGAACTTTGCATTTTATTTCCTCAGACTGTGAAAAAATACGTTGCTCTACCGCGCCCTGGAATAGGGACAGAGACAGCTATTTATATCATTTCCAGCAAAACACCCTCCGAAACATAAGCTAAACTGGAAAATCAATAATAATTATTACAGTATCTCCGGGTCTCTGGTGCGCAGGGCACTGCATGTCCCTGTGCCAGGATCCGGCCCCGGCTCAGGACATTTACTGCTGTGGTATCAGCGATGCACTGGGAGAAGGAAAGGAAGCAGCAGGGAAACTGAGGCAGAGAACTACTTCTAAAGAGAAGTTTATTGCACAGCAAAAACCCCTCTATCCTCGCTGCTCATGGTAGGGAATGAGGGTGTCCCAGCCCGACACAAGAGGCACGGGGTCTCTGCAAAGCAGGGCTGGTGTTCCTGTGGGCGAAATCCCAAGGGAATTTCAAAGCTTGGGGTCCTCGCATGTTGATTTTAGATCACAATTCTCTATTTTGGGGGCAGTCCCGTGGGAAACCCCCATTACTCCTTTTCCTGTCCAGCCCGCACCAGTGTCCTCACCACAGCAGTGGGCTCAGGAGGACGATGAACTCAATGGTGGTGAGTCCATGTTCTTCCCTCCCTCCTTCCCCCGCATCCCTGCTGCATCACAGAGCAAGGCACGCTCTGGCTGGCATCGCGATGGGTCGGGTGTGCCAGCCGCCCCTTCGCCTGGCTTTATTTTTAGTGCGTGTACAGAAGGCAGATAATGGCGATTGATGTGCTTTTTCCTTCAGGTTTAGGTTTCCTGTCAGCTGAGCCGCAGATAAACCATAAACACGAAGAACAAACAAACAATTAGCCTCCCTCGGACCCAGGCACAGAGGCACTCCGCTAAGGTTTATAGCCCTTTTCCAGCTTTACTGCCAAGATAAATCTTTCTCTACCCGCTGCCCAATCAACCCCAACACAAAAAAGTTTTTTGTTGTTTTTTCTTTTTACAGCAGATACTTGATTTTTTTATATTTAGGAAACATTAAAACAAGGGTGCAGACAGAGGTGGGCACTGACATGTAAATTATCTATCGATCTGGAGGATGTGTTGGCTTAATTCTTCCTAATGTGGGACCAGACAAGAGGCAGAGCAACCTCTGCTTCCTCCGAGCTGTGGTTTCCACCACAGCTGGACCTCCATGTGCAGCATCTTTCAGCATCAGGCACTGTTTGCTTGCCAGCGGGTTCGTGAGGCCGAAGGATGCAGTCTTGCATAAGCCCCATCATCTGCTTTATTACCCAGATTTCTTTTTCAAACTGAAGAAAATTAAGATAAATCTGTGTGGGAAGTTGTTTGTTTTCCGTCTTGAATTTCTATATACTCCCCCAGGTAGGTTTTTTTGGACACTGACTGGAAACTCCCTTCATGCTATCACTGGTGCATCACTGGTGTAAAAGGCTGATTCAGTTTTGGTGCTAAATTACCCATGGCCTTTTTTTTTTTTTTATATGACTGTGAATTCTGTCAAAACTTTGCGTGGCAGTTTCATTTGGTGTCTTTATTGTCCAGTGAGGGAGAGCTGGGAGTGCTAAATTAATTTCCGTGGTGAGACCAATAAATTCAGCCCTCCTGCTGTAAAAGACACATTAATTTTGCTACATTCCCTTTTTTAATAGGCACAAAGCCACCTGGATAAATACCGGTTGCACGCAGAGAGCAGCCATGGACCTGGGCACAGAGACTGTCAGCTAAAATAAATAAGTCAGACGTTAAGAAAACAGTATATGCAGAGAAATTTCGCTCTCTTTTGACTTCGGTTTTTTCGTGTTTTTTATGCGAGCCGAGGGAAAATGGCAGGCTCCAATAATCTTCTCTACCTTAAAGACATGAAAAGGAGATGAAGAATATTCTCTGGGTTTAAAATATTCAGAGTTTTTAATGTTTAATGTAAAATATGTTGGTTTTGATAAATAGAATCAAGGAAGTATTAATCTCACGTAGCATATGCTTGCACAGGGGGCTCTTCCCTCATTATAGCTTCAAGGCCAGTGGACAAACCTGCGGACCATTTTTAATGGATTTTCTTAAGGATATACAGGGATACTTGGGACTGGAGCCCTGTTTTCTGCAGGAGTTCAGAGGCAAATCCGGCAAAAGTTGGCTGGAGATCTCCACTAACATCACCAGGAGAACAGACCTGTGATACCCATTGGCATGTCAGCTCCAGAGACAGATTAAATAGAAATCCAGCCAAACCGGGAATATGATTGGATTGACTGTACAGAGACACAAGGAATTTGGAGTGTGCCAAGGTGTTCCACACTCCTGCAGGTGGACCTGAGGATGTTAAACCCTGGCCGGATTTAGGCAAATACAGCACCGATCGCTCGCGGAGCTGGAAACATGCTCAGAGGATGGCATTCACCCCAAGCTGCCGGCACAGCCTGCTGAGCCTCACCTCCACGTCCCGGCAGCCACCGGCAGATCCAAAAGCAAGGCAACCTGCTGGCACTGCCTGCTGAGAGCTGGGGGAAGCTGGTGACACCAACATCGGTCATTCAACTGGCAGCTGAAATGCACTGAACCATGGGCAGGTGCGTGCGCTCTAGGGAAGGTGTAGATAAGACATGATTGGGTACTTGTCACATTTTGTGGCTGTGCAACCAGCCAGCTCTGCAGCCAGCACCAGCCAGAACTAAGATGCGATTCTGTGGGGGAGGATCATCTTTTAATGAGCTCATTGCGAAACCTTCCTTCTTCATTCTAGAAGTGGAAAGTAGCGAATCTCAGGCTAGTGTCTGCCCCAGGGATGTGTCCCTCCGAGGTCACCCAGCTCAGAGCTCTGGATTCAGAGGAGGATTTCAGAAAGTTCTGATTTTACTGTCATTTTTTAAGCCTGACTCTGGTCTCAGGGAGGTCTTGGTATGACTTATTCAGAAGTCAATCAAAGATACATTGAACAACCTTTTGGATGAATAGTTGGATGGTTCTTTAGTTCCTCAGTCTGAAAATCAAACCCAGAGGCCTCCAGAGGCTTGTCGAAGTGAGGACAGGCAGCGATGCCAAATGATGTCTGAAAGAGCTCCGCGTGCACAAGAATCCTGCTCACGGCAATGCATTCCCATTTCTTAGACGGATCTCTGTCCTGTGCTGTCTAGCCAGCTCATAGATTTCCTGCCAAATTCTCCTTGCTGTGCTATTACCTCATCCCTCCGACACACCACTTGTCCAATTTGACCAATTTTCCTGCCCTGTCTGGAGGATGAACTCTTCGAGACAAGGACTTCTCATCCGTTGCAGCTCCGCATTGTCCCTTCACCAGACACAAACACTGTGTGGGCGGGTGAACCTGAGGTCCTGCAGCAGTTCCTCTGCAGGGACCCTGCGGGCTGTTTTTCTGTGTTGATCTCAGCTGCTTTGGGGTAAGTAGGGTGAGCGAGGGGATAAATAGGGTGAGCGAGGGGGCACTGCCAGTATTAGTCAAATACAATAGGAGAAAATTTATAGGACAAAAGATCCAGCCATATTTCCTTAAAGCTCATAACATGGTCCCATCCATAGCAAGAAGGAAGCAAAGCAGAGAAGTGGAGAAAAACACCCTACAGACCCACCAGCCTTTGTGAGGCAGCGCAAACATTGGAGGCAAGACACAAACACTGTGTGGGCGGGTGAACCTGAGGTCCTGCAGCAGTTCCTCTGCAGGGACCCTGCGGGCTGTTTTTCTGTGTTGATCTCAGCTGCTTTGGGGTAAGTAGGGTGAGCGAGGGGATAAATAGGGTGAGCGAGGGGGCACTGCCAGTATTAGTCAAATACAATAGGAGAAAATTTATAGGACAAAAGATCCAGCCATATTTCCTTAAAGCTCATAACATGGTCCCATCCATAGCAAGAAGGAAGCAAAGCAGAGAAGTGGAGAAAAACACCCTACAGACCCACCAGCCTTTGTGAGGCAGCGCAAACATTGGAGGCAGATCATGTAAATCACCATGCAAATGAGGCTGGCAAAGAGATAAAGCTACCACCAAGCCTCTTGATGCAGCCCCAAGGCTAGAGAGGAGTATTTCACTCTCTGTGAGCATCCGGAGCTCAGACACAAACTGCACTTGCAAGGAACAGAATAAAAAGGGCAATTTAAGACAAGGGCGGCCATAAGTAGCAGATGAGAAAACACAATAATAAGGAAGATTTCTTACTCTGCAAGTGAATCCATTTACTTCAAAGGTACTACATTTCTTTGATACAATAGCATAACATTTTTATTGGGGACTAATTGAGCCAGTGATATAATTACGACAGTAAATTAAGGTCTGAAGTATACTTTGAATTTAGGAATAAATTCGTAAATACTTCCTTATCAGTGGCATGTAGGAAAACGGCCGGACTGATTTAGCAAGTAGGAATCCTTACGTATCGGCCACCTCAAGAAAATGATGAGCCTTCTATCCACATAAAAATGAGTGATACATTAACCGCTTTGACTGAAGCCCTTTTATTCATTACTTGGTACAATCAGTTTTACTAGCAGGTTAATAAAATTTAATTAATAGTTAATTAAGGCTTACAATCAAGTATACCCATTTCTGATTACT
Organism: Buceros rhinoceros silvestris; assembly: GCF_000710305.1. Lineage (NCBI taxonomy): Eukaryota > Metazoa > Chordata > Aves > Bucerotiformes > Bucerotidae > Buceros > Buceros rhinoceros. The sequence goes on along the minus strand of NW_010433532.1, from coordinate 9,342 downwards.
TTATCATGGCAGTGCTTACATCAGTGTGCAAAGCACAGACCACTGTCTCTCTGAGTGCTGATGTCTGCGAGCCAGAAATGGTTTACGGATCCAGGCGCAAACCTGCCAGCGAGGGGATGCCCTTTGCCAGAGGCAGCTGTACCTGCAGCCTCCAGCTCTCAGAGCACTCTTGGATCTTCGTGGTGAGATCCAGACCTTGCCTCTGCTCCCAGAACAGAACCAAGCCTCCCTGTTCCCAAAGCTGCGTCCTCTCGCTGGTACCCACCGTCGAATGGGGCAGTGTGGGTGCAAGCAAGGGAGAAAAGCTGCATTGCGTTTGAGCCTCAGAAAGGACTAAGGGGGTAGTCAGAAGGGCTTTTCTTGGAAGGACAGGCTGTGTGTGGGTCTTCTGCCTGCAAAGCTGAAGCAGAGTTCTTTAAACCCCCTGGATTTCTCCAGCGTGGTTTTCCTTTCCGGTTCCAGCTATTCCCATCTGAACCATCTACTGATCAGGAAATAAAAAGTCAAACAAGCAACTAGCCAGAAACGCTCTGAGTCGGTTCCTTCTTTCTGGAACACCATGCACACAATTACTGTCCAGGATATCCTCAGATGAGACAAATCCAACTCCACCTCTTCCACTGGAAAAAGTGTTTGTGCAGTTCAGTGACAGTCTGGGTGTCCTATGTGTTGAAGGAAGCTTCAGCCACATGTTTACCCAGCAGAAACTGGATATAAGAAAGGAGAAAAGCCCTTGAATAATGTGTTTAATGCAGAAAATGCCATCGAACAGTTTTTTATGGAAGTGTATCCCTCAGAAACCGCTGACTTCTCTCTTATTATATTTAGCAATACAAATAGCTGAGGACTGTGTTTGGACCCATTGCAGATAAAGTGCTGGAAAGACAGTCATGGAGTGAAGGGACATTTATTTCTCTTAGTAAGATCTGCACCGTGCTGCTGGTGAATCTTATCTCTAAGGCTTTTCTTGGCAATAAAGCATTTAGCCTTTGTAGCTGGGTCTTGTTACAAGGAGCCGAAGAGAAGATTCAATTATGTGCCATGGCATGGGGAGAGGGAATAAGCAACAGCCGACTGCTGATGCAAAGGGAAGAAAGTCGTGCAGTGATCACCGATTCCCTGAACTGCACACCAGAGACCTGACTGACCCCAACAATGTGAATCTAGAGAGAAAAAGGAAGGTGAAGGGTTCAAGCACCCTCCAAGACAGATGTAATCTTGGGAATGGGTTGCCTGCAGATGTGCTGTCACGTGCTATCAATATCTCTGTAGTGTTTCTCCTTGGAAGGATTTAGAGATAGAGGAATATTGCTCTCCCCAGAGATCCCCCTAGGAAACAAAAGCAAGAACTCAACGAACCTCCCTTCCTCAAGCAAGTCAATGTAGCACAGGCTTGGAATTTATTATTGTATTTGCTCCAGGAATTACTAATATCCTTGCTGCATCCTTGCTAACCTTGCCTCAAAACCAGTCAAGACCAGGGGATGATAGAGCATGACTGCAGCCCATTGGGCAGTTCTACACTCCTGCAGGTGGACCGGAGGATATTAAACCCTGGCCGGATTTGGGCAAATACAGCACCAATCACTCACGAAGCTGGAAACGTGTTTAGGGGATGGCATTCACCCCAAGCTGCCAGCACAGCCTGCTGAGCCTCACCTCCACATCCCAGCAGCCACCGGCAGATCCAAAAGCAAGGCAACCTGCTGGGTTTTCATCAAAGGCTCATTTATCTCTTGTGAAAGTACATGGCGTATCAAATGTTTTGCCTTGATTAACGATGCTAATTAAGCTAATGGATTTGAGTAATTTTACAAATGATATTTTTATGTAGTTTTGTTTTTGCTCTGTGGTAGCCAGAACTTACTGCCCTGTCAGCTTCTCTCCATCTTGTTCAACGTTATGCACGGACATCATCTTTAAGGTCATATAAATAAACAAAACAAGAAGGCTCTTCACGTTTATCTCAGCCCTTCCCCCTGCCACCAGCTGCACATTCCCAGGGTGTGCAATGAAGCAGATTTCAAAAGCAGGGAGTGGAGTGGCCAAAAGCAATTCCTCAATTAAAAAAAAAAACAGGATTTGGGGGTCAGGATGTTAAATTGGGCTTCTAGAAACTCATCAACCCAGTTCTACTATGAGTTTCCAGGCAGCCTGTGCGAGCTACTCTGTTCTCCATCTGTAAACTGGATAAACTGGTTAGGATGTTGGCTTGCAAGGGGAGACGCTGTGAATGAATTGTGTGTGATACACACAAAACTTTGGACCTGATGACCTTAGGAGTGTTTCCCAACATAAATGACTCTACCATTCTGTAATAAAGGTACAGATGTGTAAGAGAGAGGGATGCTGAGCTCAATTTGTGCCCTGAAGGAGATGCTGTAATGCTGAGTACCTGAGGTACAGACCGTGTAGATTAGGCGGTGTTGCACGGCACAAATACACCATGTGCATCTAGGAGCAAAGGGCAAGAACTGGGCATGCACTCTCGTGAGTGCACTATTGCAGATGCTGAGGAGACTTCAAAAACTTTGTTGGTTTATATAGTGCCTGAATCCCTACAGGTGGAATTTGTGGGTCTTTGTTTGTTTACAGGACACCATCATCCAGAGAGCCATGTAACTACTGACCATGTAATTACACTATAAGGCAAGTTCCACAAGTTGACAGGGTAAATAAAATACCGGGTTATTTTTTCCCCTCTGCAAGGGAGAGGGTTATCATGAGATCTTGTGGCTGCAAATTATGTAGTAATTATGGCATCAATAACGGGGCAACCTCCAATATTGTTACCGAGTCATGGCCAGGAACAGCAGACTGTTACATACTGGGGCTACGTGAATCATGGACGCTGGTGGCTGACCTGGCAGCTCCACGCACTCTTCTCACCAGTTCATTCTCCGCTTTTGTCCAGTGTAATTTCTAGCACCTCAAAGCATGGCTTCCATCACTAACCCAGGGAGATGGTTCAGCCCATTGAGAGGAAAAATGCTGAGCTTCATCCCCATAGTCCTGGCTGTATTTATGAACCATACTCTGCAACCACATTGGGTGATAACAACCATGCTGGCCCCTGGCTTCAGCCTCCTGAGAGTGCCTTGGTCTGACAGCTTTGAAGGAGCCAAGCAAAGAGCCAAGAGCCATAAAATCTCTGTCCAGCCTTACTCAGCACCCTGCTAAAGTAATAATTGCTTTAGCTCAGCTGAGTACTCAGCACTGAGCACTGTCTGTAAGACTAAGTCTTGGCCAAACTTGCACAAATGTCGAACCTCTCACACTGAGCATGCTTGTAAGAAGTGGCACACCTGGAAAATGAGAAGGCTGTGTGAGTGAGGAAAAGAAATGAATAATGATCTGGGGCATTTCTTATGCTTTAGGTTTTGTGTTGGAATGGAAACAACATTTGACTGCTCATATGTCTAGTGAACCTAAAAACCAGGTCAATGGGTCAACAAGTAAATAGCTAAGAGACGTCAGGGCGTATACCCGGCTTTGCATGAGGACTCTGAGCAAGGAGGCAGGAGTTAAAGCTTTGGATCTGCCTGTACTGCAGCAAAATTGTCATGTGGGATGGAGCCCACATTGCTTGGAGAGCCCAGTCCTCTTGCCAAGGAGCTGCCTACTGCCAGCTCAGCAGCCCCATGGTCTTAAAGGGTGTCCAATTTTCACACCTATTTGGTGAATTACGTCTCTGCCTTGGCAGATGGGCCACAGCCAGGACTCTGCTGAATCTGAATGAGCAGTACCTGTGCTACTGCCCCAGGGTATCACACAACATCAGCTCCATTTCCTGAGTATGTGCTGCTTTCCTATGAGCAAAGTCTTAAACTCTACAGCTCTTTAATTCAGTTTTTAATTATTATTTCTTATCACGCTCAGTGTGTTTCTGCTGCACTTTGGAAACTGTCTCTCGTGGTTAATTTAACACCTGCAAATTCCCAAAGCTGTTAACCTAAATCTAGTGGATAAAGTCTTTGCCATACATTTAAAAGATCACAAGGTCAAGTCTACCTGGAGCTGAGGTTTTGGTACCAAGCACATAGGGTATCCATTTCACTTCCTCTATACGATAGACCGCTGTAGGCTTTATACTTATGTGTCATCATTATCAGAGACATTCTGCAGTTGACTGGGATGTTTTGCAACATAACAAAATCTCGGAAGTGAGTGCTTTTGGGAATATTCCTTTACCATACCCTGCTTGAGAAGGATAAATATTGATTAAGAGTCTGGGTACATCGATCATCCTTTTAGGGAAAGCATCATAGCACTGATAAATCCTGGAATTTCACTCTTTGTATTTCTGAGAGACTATCTTCTCAGCACGGTCACATGCTGAATAACTGATCAGGGTCTCTTTTACTTGTTTTGGGTTTCCCCTCCAACAGCACAGTGCCAGCTCTATTGAAATGAATGCGAGGCTTTTCACTGCCATCGCACCAAGTCCTGCCTTTCCCCCTAAGCACATGTACAATACAGAAAGGGTCACTAATCTCAGCTCATAAACTTCTATCAAATGACAAGCTATTACTTTCCTGGCCTGTAGGAACTAAGGCTTGGCTGCCCTTTTTCTTAAAAATGGAGGGGAAAAGAAAATCCTTGAGGGATAAACCAAGGCCAAGCATTTCAGATGGTTTCTGGATTAGAAGAGAAGAATATTTCGGTCACGGGTCATCACAAATTTCTTGTCATCATTCTCATCATTCAAACTAGAAAACTGATTGACTAGATTCAACGTTGCTGGTCACCTGAGAAGGGGAGCGGTGAGATCTCATCACAGACCAGAGGAGTGGTGTCCTGATCATCTCCTTGTAAAATGTCAAATCAACATGCCGGAGACCACATCTGGTCAGGAGGTCCAGCGCACTTACCAGATCTTTGGAAAAAATCCAGCAGAACTGCTCAAAAAAACACTCCTTCCACCTTCCCTGAGGGTATGGAAAGCAGAAGACAGGTCAAAAGGGTTAGGGGGAGGCTCTGACATCTCCTGCCAATGGCCCTAAAGGAGCAGCTGTTTTTCCTTGGTTGAGGAGCACCATCATGACAGCAAATTATGCCACTCTCCTTGAGCTTAAAGGAAATCTTTTGAAGAACATCTGTGACCCCAAAAAATCAATGGCAGGTCAGATACTGCTCAGAAACACATATGATATTGGCACCCTCCTGGCACAGTACTCCAAGAAAAGCCACTCGGCCAATTCCTCCTGAAGATGAGGCAGCTAATTCGGGCTCATGAATCATGGATTGTGGGGAATTGCGTTGGAGAACCAGACTTGCAGTTCATTCTTATCAGCGTTCCCAGGTCTTTGCTGGCTGTCAATAGCACTCCATTTGACGTGGCAAGGGGCATTACCACACAGCTATAATTACAGTCCTCTCATTTTGGAGGCTCCTCAGCAGTTGCAAATGTGCGTTTGAGTCAAAGAAATTACACTGATGAGCAGACGACGAGGATCTGGCCTTCGGTTTCAGAGCACCACCTATAATTTTCTTCAATCATTTACCTGCGGGGGAGCAACACATCAAACTGTCGGCAGGCAGAGGAGAAGAAACAAACAGTATTTCCTCCACTTCTGAACAGGTTTAAGCATGCTGGTTTATAACCAGGGAACTCACATTCACCAGGTTAGGAGATGCAGCCCAATGCAAGCTGTGTCGTCTTCCGCCTGGAGCATGAAGCACAGCCCCCTGCTCATGTTCTCTCAAGTATATGTGGCACGTGGCATTGAAAAAGAAAGCAAAGAGGAGACGTTTCACAGTGCACTTGTCCTCTGGGAAGTGGGAAAAAGAAGCTGCCAGGACGTAATTCAGACCCACCTCTTTCTGCTGCTTGGATGCCACGGTTGTATGCAGGGTAGGAGTGGCAGTTGGTGTGTCTTCAGACAGTTTCTGCTCAGAAGAACCCCCCCATTTGTCACCTGACAGTGCTGGGGTCAGGCTGGCAGCTGGGGGTGACTCTGTGTGATGCCACCATACCTGTTATGAATAGGAAGACACCTCACAGATGGTGGTGGCTGCGCTTCCCCAGCACTTGCTGTGTCCCTTCCCCAGCAAGGAAGGAAACCTGAGAGCAGTTTCTGGGGACAGCAGGTTTGACAGGATCATAAATACCACACCTCATACCCTTTCCTTTTTGTCCTTTGAAAGAAAAGTCTGACACTAAGAAAGCATTTGATCATGGTGGATTTGCACCATTTTGTGGCTTACTTGAATGAGCTGCAGGGAAGAGCTGGGAGCAGCAGAGCCTGGGGGAATTTCATACATGCAGTGGGTTGTTGAATTCTCCAGCTACAGCAACACGTCGTTGCATGGGGTGCAAAGCGATGTGCGATGGGTTTCGCCTCAATGGCCCCGGGACTTTAGTGTCTCTGCCCCATATTACATATTCCCAGCCCCATATTACATATTTCCAGCCCCGTATTACACTTCCCATATGCATGAGAAGGGTGAATGCAGAAACAGCTCTGGGTTTGCAAACTAGTTATCAGTGGTTGGGGTTTTTTTCTTAAACTAAAAAAAAAAAAAGCCAGACCAGCTCTAACAATGAAGCTAAACTCCATATCTAATTTCTCCTCATTTTCAGGGTTTGTGGCTGTAAATTTTAGCTCTCGACACAATCTCTGGTTGGGACAGATTGGCCTTTTGAAAGCCATTCTTGCTCTCACTTTGGAGCTCTGGTTTGCCCTAAGATATGGGCCCTTAGTTTGCAAATGTGGTGTAAATTTATAGCGCTATGTAGAAGAGAATAAATGAGTCTTTATACCAGGCCTTGGGTTTTTTACGGCTCTATGAATAAAATGCAGAGACTTGAAAGGTTTTACTAAATAAGAAGGTGGGTGTCTCGAGAATGATCAGTTGTAGGCATTGTACCGGTGTTGCAAGTGGTTGGCTTTACAGCCTTTGGGGCAATCTATAGCTGATCCAAATAATAAAAGCTTTGTAGGTTTTAGGGAGCTCCGACAGCTGGGGACCTGTCCTGCATTTCCAATCAGGATTAGTATGCTGCACTTTTGGCTGTGTTTTAGCAATGGGATGTCCCCTAACAACCCGAGAGAGGGGGAAAATCAATTTTCCAGTGACTAATTGCTTGGTGTGTGAATGCAGCATCATGACCCCACTGGGGCTGCTCCTTATGTGGGGCTGGGAAAGGGTTCCTGCACAATAGCCCCAGTGCGTGCCAGCAGGGAGCCACCACCATCCCAGGAGCTTGGGATGGAACAGGCAATCCTTTTATCCTTTCAAAGGGTCTTGGGTCCATCTTGTCTCCTTTCCAGATGAGAGCAACTTCACCTACGAAGCTAGTTTTGTGGGACAAAACTTCATCCTGGGGCTAATCCCAAGGGCAAGCCCTGGCAGTCCATTTATTTGTTGCGTGCACCATGGTGTAGCTTCCAGCATGATGTTTTCTCCCTTAGCTTATTTTTCCAAAGGATTTTTTAAAATAGCCATATTCCATGCAGAGACAAACCTTTCTTTTTTTTTCTTTCTCAACCAGTATCGTTAATTGGAAGAAATTTAGTTATCCCAGCACCAATCTAGAGCTGGGTCCTCAAAGCCAAGGATCTTGTCCCACCTCTCCGCCAGTGCAGCATAGCACCGCATCCAGTGTGGCAGCTCAGCCCAGTGTGGGGCTGAACGTCCTTCCCAGCACATCCCGGGAGTCCCGCATAGGATGGGATGCAGCAGGGCTCCCCGCTGCCCTGCGGCTCGCCGGGTGCTGCAGGTCTGCATGCCAATGAGAGCCTCTCCTGGCTCCTACAGCTCAGAGCACAGAGCAGTTTTAATTACCCACGGAAGGAGAGAGCTCCACAGCTATCCCATACTAATGACAACCGAATGTCATTCTCCACATCGCCTTCCCCTCTGTATGCGCATATGGGTATGTATGGAGAGAGGGAGAAGAAAGTGAGAGAGAGGAATATATGCATGGCATATATTGCATAGGTATATAAACATATATGCCTATGTGTTAATGTATCCACACAGACAGATGGAAGAAATCTGTTGGCTGCTTTGTCTGTCAGGGCAATGGCATGCAAAAGCAGCAGTAGTAAATAATTCTGTCATGTTTGCTACCAAAAAAATCCTTGTCATTGCTAGCTGTGGAAATACCATCCAAAGACTCCATTGACCCCCCCGCTCCCTTTTTGTCTTTAATACAGAAACTGAAGAATTGAAGGATAAAATAACTTTTCAAACCTGGTAATGTGACTGACAGATTCATGTCTTACGTGCAGGATCATTCTTCTTTCTTGCTAGGGAAATCCCAAACTAAGCTCTTCCTTACTGTGTTTACCTTCCAGTCCACATATACTTGAGGGGTTTTTGCGTTTTTCACATTTTCACTTGCTAAATATATCACAGCACATCATTTACTTTGCTCTGTAGCTCAAAGACCTCCACACGCCTTTCTCTCTGCACAAAATGAATCGCCGGCTCAAATATTTAAATATAAAAGGAATACCATCATACAGTATACAAGCAATTTGTTATCACAGTCTGCAAACAAGGTAGAGAGGGGAATATGCTAAAGTAAATTTTATGTATAGCTCCTGTGTAAATTTGCCTATTTCCCAAGAGTGGTATTGTCACTATTAATCGTAATAGCGTTTCTAATATGGCATATTTCCAATATTTTCTCCTTAATTAGGATTCTGATCATACAAGCCCATTTCATTCCTGTTGTGCTTCCCCTTGGCTTTCTGAAACCTGCCCAACTCTTGTGCAAAGGGTCACGGCTGGCGGCACACTCCTGTGTAAATTTGCCTATTTCCCAAGAGTGGTATTGTCACTATTAATCGTAATAGCGTTTCTAATATGGCATATTTCCAATATTTTCTCCTTAATTAGGATTCTGATCATACAAGCCCATTTCATTCCTGTTGTGCTTCCCCTTGGCTTTCTGAAACCTGCCCAACTCTTGTGCAAAGGGTCACGGCTGGCGGCACAGTGGAGGAGAAGCCAGGGGCACCCCTGCCCTCAGGTGCCTGCATGAGCCCTGCACGCCCTGTGTCCACCACATCATCCAAGGACAGTCGGTGTGTCCTTCGCACCCCTTCCGCACGTGAGGCCCATACACAGCTCTGTGTTCGCAGAAACCGTCCCCAGCCCCGGTTTCTAACAACAGGCACCGGAGAGGGAGATTTCCCCCAGCTGAGCAGGTGCTGCTATTTGCTCCTCGCCATTTACTAAAATATACGGTTTTGGATAGGTTTAGGGGAAAATGAGATTGTTTGGAGAGTAACGCTGGAGTGGTGTAGGAAGAGAAGGGGAACGAGATCATTTCCAAGCAGGCTCGGCTCTGTGGAGTGTCCTTGACCGTGACTGCAGAGGGTTTCTGAC
>NW_010433531.1:33307-37905 GCF_000710305.1 Buceros rhinoceros silvestris | reverse complement strand
CGGTGTCTCCTGTCGCTTTTTCAGGGAAGGGAAACAGCGTGTGTACGCAAAGCTTGTAATGTATGCAGATAATTTTTATGTCACCACTGACAACTTTCATGGAAAGAAAAAAAAAATATTTCAACCGGTGTCTTTGAAATGATCCGTTGAAAACGCAGACGAGCACGTCAGATGCTCAGCTCCAGCGTTGTTCTGCCATCTAGTGCTTAACGTGTTGAATTTCAACTTCAACAAGGTGATTTTTGAAGTAGATTTTTAGGATAAAAGCATTTAAAAATAAAATGGAGAAACGGTATTTGTTAGTGTGAAGGAAATGTAACAAAACTGGAGGAAGACTCGACACAAATGCTGTATTTTGCATTCTGAGTAGAACTGCTTTTGTAGGCAGAGGCTAATATTTTTCACTAGTAGAGCTATAAAAAGTTTTATTACAGTCCCATGATTTTGGGCTCTGTTTAGTTAAGAGGAAATTTATTTTAAGAGTGAATGCAGATGTTGGTTACAGTGTGTCTGTTACCATAAACGGTCACCCAGCACTTTGGATAATTGTCTCTCAGATTTTTTTGGAGTTTTTTCAGGCTGTTTACTTCTGACTATTTCACACTTGTATTTGTGTCATGTTTGACTTCTAAATAACTAGTTGTTTATATAGGCTTTTCAAACTAGAAAAGAATTGGTTCCATTTCAGATCTTACAAGCTGGGGTCTTTATTAGATTATTTCTGCTATAGGATGATGTGAAAACTTACTTAACTGGAAGTTGGAGTACAACAGTCTTCTGTCTTGATGGGACCCTTGTTAAACTCTGGAACAAAAAAAAATTACCAGTTAAATACAATTTTTTCTTGTACTTGGTTTTCTCTACTTGCTTTAATCTTCTGGTTAGGAAAGTGATTTTTAATAATTTCTTCAAATGTGGCAGAGCCACTATTTTCCACCAGTAAGTTTCTGCTTAATTGTCTGGTTGCTTTTCTGTGTTGGGTTTTTTCAGTTGTGGGTTTTGTTGTTTTTTTTTGGTGGGGGGTGGTGGTGGTGGTATTACACATCTGTGTTAAATTAAAATCAGCAAACCCCCTCAAACGAGCAAAAAATAAATAGAAACTAAACATTTTCAAAAATCTTAACATATAACATTGAGCTCTTGAAGAGCAAGTCTATGTCGTTTTGATACTTGTCTGAGGAAAGGGGGGAGCTGGGAAGAGGAAGGGAACCTTCACTTGTACACTAATGATGCATTTGGCTATGACAAACTGAACAAAAGTCGCTGGCTGTATTGGGAGCCAGATGTGTTTCGGTTGGGAAACTAGTATGTGCTGTGCCTTTCTAGTTCTTGAATAGAAGACCATTTGCAGATTGCAAATAAATCACGTGCCAGAAATCATGGTATTAAAAAAAATACGTATATTTTATGCTTAATAAGTATCAGATTCATAAACTCTGAAATCCATTCCATACTCTTTCACTTTGGTGGCAGTTACTGGAAGACATTTTCTTTAGCCTTACGCAGGTTCATTTTCTATTTCAAAATCTGAAATTTTCTCTTCATATGTTGCAATCTTATAAAAAATTACAGATTAAGTGGAAATGCATAAAATAATTCCATAAAATGCCTTAAAACTCATTGTTTGATATGCACAGTGTATCCTCCATGGTGCCCCTAATCTTTCTTATCCAATTTTAATATTATCTCTGATAGTATTGGGTGATATCCCTGGGCATTGTCCTCTCAAAGCATAACCTCATAAAAAAGATGAAAGTTAATAAAAAGATCATTATTATTAATACAGATTTATTGATAGCTCTGACAAATGTAGTGTATGTTTTTCCAGTTCTTCTATTTAGCAGTGCCCATATTTTCATGGTTTGTCTGAATTTTCAGGTTTTATTTTTACTTCTTTTTTGTTTGTTTGTTTCCAGATATTAATCAAAAGATTTGTATTCTGTTAAATGCTTCTCAGTCACTGATGTATTGCTGGAATACGAGACTGTTCAGGCTCTTCTCGGATAAACTACTGTGTTAATAGAACAATTTTTCAGTGATATTGTTTAACTGCTCATCTGAATTGATTAAGTTATTGGCGTGTTTAACTGATTTTCTAATAAATCCTCAGTTTCATTGGTTAGAAATTAGGACTCAGGAAATATCTTGTGGTAAGAATTACAGCAGTGATTTCATTTCTTAATTACTTTTGCAAGACAGTAGTAATTTTGTCTTTCATGCACTTTCTTTGTCCAAGCATTCAATGAGTTTCCATCTTTCCTCTACTTCAGTACGTAGAGCGCTAGTCCTCAAAGAGCTTCTTCAGCCACCCAGCATTAGAGCACGCTGCAGGTTTGCAGTAGTACACCTTTGAACTGCAATCTACAGTCTTTCAGTGGGGTTTTTTCTGCTTTCTGGAAGACATCATCCTGACTGCTGCTATTTGTAGATTTTGTATATTTATGACACAAAAAAATCACTACCTAGTTTTGTTTTCTGTCCAATGTGACTCAAAATCTTAAAAACTACCTTTATGTTTGTAGAATAGGATCTTTGCTCCTTTTTTCTCCATCAAATGTGAAATTTGTTTATGTTATAAACCAGTGCCTGTTCAATCTTTTTATTTTTATTTTCTGGTATGAAGCAACTTAGGATCATATAAAAAAAGAAGCTACTATGTAAAAATCAAGGACAGAATGGTCATTTTTGGTGTGTTCACGAATTATCTAAGAAAATTGTCTACTGCTAGTGCAGATGTTCCTTATCCCATAAATCAGGTCTTTGTGAATGTATTCTTGCAACCAATAAAGTCAATTGATTTTATGAGGTTTCAGACATGCAAAAATATCTCATATAGTCTGAATTTTATAACGCTCAGCATTCAGTCTTTATTCCTTTCACAGTAACTGCTCAGGATCCATTCGTATCTGTGTGCTTCATGGATAAACAGGATTATTTGTTTTCAAGTCAAAATCAACATACCTATTCAGAACTGTCAAGTATGTATACAGTATTCATGCAGTAGTAAAAACTCTGACGGCTAAGTATGTTCAACTGTGTGTTGAGGTGGCACAACATAGCTCTGTTCTTTTTCTAGTTGACTGCAGACAATTTTTACATTTCATGTGGAAATTTGCATCTCAAAAAGAAGAGATGATGTGTTTGCCATGCAGTAATCTAAAATCCTTTGTGGCTGCATTTTTGCGTGCCCTATTGCTTTGTCATTTTGAATCAAAGTTTTTAATGTATGTATCTTGATAATTGTCCCCCTTCACGAGAAAAAGGAATAAAGAATGATTGCATAATTACCACTAATGAAGAGGAGGAAAAAGATATGGAAAAAAATAATTTTCAATTTCCATCTTACAATAGGCTTAAAGATGTTTTGATATCCATTTTAATAAAGCTGAAATATAAGACTTTCCATGCACTTGTCCAGCAAAGGGGAACATTTTCACTGTGAGAGACAGCAAGTAGCCCTCAGTAAGAGCATAGTTGTAACCTTTCTTCAGCACTGTGATCTAGAGGAAAACACTCTGTGTTTAAGCAAACGTACAAGAGATCACAGGGTACTGTAAAAAATATGGGGTACTTTTCAGGAAACTTTAGGCAGTCATATAACTCTAAAGGGGTACAAGATACAAAACAGAGGAGAGTATTTTGCTCTCAGTTCAGAACAACGCAGTCGTTTATCATGAAGCAGCAAACAAAAAAGGAACCATGCCAACAAGTAAAGCTTGTCTGGCCTGGATTTCTTTCTCCCTTCTCACCTAATACATACATCTTCCAGTGACTACAAGTGATGAAGCACGTAGATGTTTTATTGAATATTTTCTCTGTCCTCATTGCCCCTGTAGTGTCTCCTGGAACAGATGACATTTGAAGGCACCCGTTTGTTTGCTGTGCCACATCAGCCTTTCTCCTATAGTGCACAGAACATTTAAAGCACAGTACAAAAAGGGTCCTGTTGTCAGCTTGTATTAGCTGATTCCCTCAAAATTAACACAATTTACTGCCAAAAACTACTGGAGTTAGCTCTCAGCTCTAGCAACACACACACATATATTGTTTCTTAAATGTTTGCACCTCAAATTCTGCTGATAATCCTGTAAGGAAAGAAGAGCAGTGACATCAACCGGAGGTTGTTCCTGCACATTCAGCACGGGAATGAACATGAAAGGCTGAGGGAGCTGCCTAAGGAGACACAGAAGACGAATACACCACTAAAGGGTGTGATGGGAAGGAAAAATGAGATGGGAGAAAAAAAAACAAAGGAAGAGACCTTTGTTGTTGTTGTTAATTCTTGGGTAGAAGTGGCTCTTTAAGAAGGTAAAACATAGAGCACCAGAAAAGACTACTAAGAAAATTTTATCAGTACTTTGCCCTATTCTAGTCAGTAATAATTAAACCCCCTTATTTCCCTTGGTATATTAGTATTAAAAGAGTTTAAATTCAAAGTGTAAATTTATTTCATTGTTTTTCAATCCTTGCAATCATTTCGTCATCATATTCCAAACATAATCGAGGTGTACAATTTTACTTTGCATACTGTATGTACACATATGTATGTATGTATGTACCAAGACCCATTTTGTCTGCACCTCTGAAGGAGTTCCTGC
>NW_010433531.1:32005-33186 GCF_000710305.1 Buceros rhinoceros silvestris | reverse complement strand
TTTGGCTGATTTAAGCCACTTAAATATTTTATTAATTTCAAGATACAGTTACAAAACTGTATAGTGTAAATAAATATAGGTAACTGCATTGTTTGGCTATTGGTAAAAACATCTTTTTAAAATCAAATTACCATCATTGGATTCTATTTTGCATTATTCCATGTGGGCAGTAAAACCCAGTGATATCTATTTTATTTTTGGTGTGAAACAAATACATTTATATAACTGACTCTCCAAGGTGTCAGCAATGCATCTACTTAGTATTCAACCTCTACTACCCCAAACAGATTAAGTTTTGTAATTTATAATATCAATATTACTGGCATCTTTTCAATTGTCAGAACAGATGTTTTTATTTTAAAAGCATGAAATTAGCTAAGTAATAAAAACCTTGCAACTTGTTTTCCTAGAAATGCCGTTGCCTTCCTCAGTAAGCGCACAAAGACAAAATGTGCTACTCTATAAAAATCGTGTTCTTCCATTTTTAACAGCATTTTCTGAAATACTAGATCTGCAGATGCATGGACCAGTCAATAAAGATAAAAAAATATATCTTATGCTTCATTAAATCTCATAGTTTGTTTGCCAATAATTATTTTTGTATTATTTGTTCTCTGAAACTCTTCTGCTGTCAACAAGCATTTCACAGATTGGTAATTGGAAATTAGATTTTTGATCAACCCTGGCTCTGCTTCTAGACAATACGTATTCTCTGTGAAGGTCAGGTTACCATTAACTTATAGTATCTGCTTGGATATTCAGCATACAGAATGCTTCTATTTTTGCTGTTTGGGAAATCTGCAGTTCTCTCACTTGGCTGTTGTTTGCTTATTACTGAATTGAGATGTAATGTATTTCAAGATGCCTCTCCTGGTATACTTGGGCTCTGGTCAAATACAACATATTTTAGAAGGTTCTGTAAACTTGTCTCTGCTCGCAGTGGTTTTCGTGCGTGCATTCTTGCCTGCAGTCTCAGTTCCAGTTATCTTGTCGGCTCTGACTGGGAGCCAGCTCAGAATGGTCCCCTGAAAGCTGTTCCCCGCTGCCCAGAAGGTGCACAGGCAGGTCCTGGCTCTGCAGGTAACCTGCAGGTAACAACTCTTATGACTGACTTCTTTGGAATTTCTGTCCCTGAACTGAAATTAGTTCTTCATTAAAGGTTCTAGACATATTTTGAGGAA
>NW_010433531.1:0-31852 GCF_000710305.1 Buceros rhinoceros silvestris | reverse complement strand
AAGAGTGAATCAAAATTAGCAGATATGTTTCTGCTAAGATACGTGATCTATTTATAGCAAACACAAAAATTTGAGGTTTCACAAGAGACGGTTTTGGAATATGACATACTCCTTTAGAATCTGTATCCCACTGGCTCTTAATATCTACATCTATTTTAAGATAATCCAGATATTTTGACTTTATCTTGACTATGGCTGGTACAGTTTTAAGAAAAAAGCAGAAACCTGAAGGGTTGTCCCAACTCCTACCAGCTGCTCTGTCACCCCAGAGAGCTGCCTGCCAGCTGAATCTAGGGAGGTGCAGGCAGCAATCTGGCATCCTTTGAGCACAGATGCAGCACTCTCCCATTCCAAGGGCAAGGAGAGACAGAGTGTGAATAGCAGTTACCTCCTACCGATTTTATGCCACTCATAAACAAGGAACATACATAAAATTTAATAATAACAAGATGTAAAAGTGTGTTAGTATCTAGGTCAGTTTTTCTTCTGTTTCATTTGTTCATGTGGCAGAAACACACTTGGAGATCATAAACAAAGAATTTATTTATAAACTAGTGCAAGGGAAAAGTACAGAGATCAAAATGAAATCCAGAGAAATCTCCAGGGAAACTGAAGAAAATGTTTGTATCTGGTTTTTATGAAGTCATTTCTAAAATACTGTGCTGGAACAAACAATTTATTTCAAATATTTCTATAAGTTATGACTTTCTTGAGATGAAAAATTTCCTTGTAAATTAAGCCCACAAAATTCTGGAGTGAACCCAGTGGTAGTTCTTCCCCTGACAGTTAGGGCTGGTTTAGTGTACTAGCAAGTAGGTTGGTTGGCTGACACTTCCTCTCCTGTCAGAGGTCTGGTAGACATGGCCCTGATGAAGAACTCCGTTCTCTTCTCCGTGCTGCTGATTATCATCAACCATACTGGGCTGGAGCCAGTGGAGATGTTAATTTGCAGACTCTTGGAAAGAGGGGTATTTCTTGATTTACTTCCTTGTTTAATAAGGTCAATTTCTGTGCTTTGCTGACAGCTTTTAGTTGACTGTGCACATTCCAACATCTCTAAATGTTCACAGCACTTCACAGCCAATGGTGTTATTTTATAAATCACTCCTTCCATGAGCTGTGACTTGGCTCCTAGAAATTGCATAGGTGTCTTGTCTAAGTATTTAAAGCAACTCTTAAAGAAGACTATTGATTTAAAACATTTAGGGATTTGGCTCATCCTTTAAAAGCCATCAGTCTAAGAGCAAAGGATAGAGGTCTTGAAAGAGTGGCACGGTGCTAGATACATTGATTTTGAAAATCGTGACGGAGAATATTAAACAGGTATCAGGGAGATTGCCAAATCCAAATGGGAAGAACACTGTGGGGAAAAGGGAAGGCTATTAAGAGGGAGGGCGTGAGGCAGTATAAAAGCCATGAATATTTCACCATGAGGGATCATTCTAGCAGAGCTGACTCAGGACTTCTCTACAATGGAGGCAAAAATAAATCTTGCTCTCCCAGCTGCTGTGGAGTAGAGCTTTGACAGAGTGCTGGCTAAAGAGCAAAGAAATTTTTTAGCTTTATGCGGGTTGTGCCAATTGCCATTAGGTAGGCAAAAGGGTATCACCTCCTCCTGTGGGTGGAAAATTGAAAATGAGAAAACCTCCTGCCAGCAGCGCCTGCTACCACCACTGGCCCTAACTGCTGCCACTGACTAGCACCAGGACTAGTTTTCCAGGACTGTGGCATATGCTAAGAACTCAGCAGATCCACGTCTGTTCTGGCCAGGGAGAGGGAGGGATGGTGTAGGCAAGCTTTTGCTATCCTTTTCAGTTCTATCATGATACAAGTGAATAAAATAAATCATACTTTACATATTTTGTCAGTTTATAATTTACATTGTGAGGCCTATGTAGATAACTGTCTAATGATGTTGAACCCCATTGTATTTTGTCCAGCAGCTTTTTTTATTATTATTATTGTATTGTTCATGTACCTCGTAAGTGATCTTCCATGGGTTACCACAAGCTGTTGACATGGATTCTGTCACCCATCACAATCAGTGGATCTGTAAGAGTTAATGGGACAACAGTGAAAAGTGGAAGAACAGAAGATGTAGAAACTGCAGATAGCCATACGAAATGTGAGAGAAGCTATAAATCCCATTATTAAAGAGAGGTAACCTCCTTTTGTTACTGGTCTTTAACATGAGCCTCATTTTAATCCTTGCTTGTTGCTGGAGGCTAATACACTAATTCAGAACCCACTGATTTTAATGACTTTGTGGAGACTGTGGGCCAGATGCTAAGATTCCTTATCCTTGTTGTATTCAGGTTCAGGTTAGCTTGAAAATAATTTTTCTCATTATTCAGTTTTAGAACTAAATAGGATGAAATGCTTTAGCATGTTTTAGTAACCTTCATGCAGCCGTCTTATGTGCCTTGTGTTAAGATAATTTGAAGAGCATTCAATACAACAAAACGTATTAGGTATTGCTTTGCCAAGATGTTACTGCAAAGGAGAGCTTTGTGTAAACAGACTAACAAGCAAAATAAGAGATCTGAAAGTTTTACATTGATTTTAGTAGTAAAGTTGCTATACATGCACATTCACTATGAAGCAAAGTCAGCAGAAGACATAAATCTTGTACTAGCTGGAAAGCACAAAGAATTTCTGAAGTCCTAATATTGTGGCCTCTCACCCCTTTTCTACCTCCCATGAAGTGTGTTAAATAAAGACATTTTATCTGAGTTCTGGATACTAAAAGAAAAAAATGAACCCATGAAAGAAGACTGGATGTTTTGTACATTACATGTTGGGTTGTAGTATCTTTGGATATGATAACATTGTATATGGGGAGCTAGATTAAAAAAAATATTTTGGGGAACAGTCCTGCATTATATACACGCTTTTTAAAGTGCAATAACTCTTGAAGGTAAAATGTTTTAAAGCATATTGATTTGTGGAGGGGGAAAAAAGAAAAGCGGTTTTAAAGGCTTTTTGAGAGAGCCAACCTTTAGAAGGTCTATTGAACAAGGAGCTTTTTTCACTCACCTTTGTAAAGGAGTATGGCTGCTAATCTAAATTTATCAGGATATGAAACATTGATCATGACCCATGAAATGTTTTATCCAACAGAAAGTACTTTGTATACGCAGAATAGCTTTTATTTGTTCCTCAGAGGGACTGTTTGCAGACTTTCTTAACAGTCCTTGGGGTGATCATTGTGCTGGTAAAAGGGACTTACAAGTAAAAACTTGCTTTTCTGCATTACTCGGTGACAGACAGAGACCAGAAAGCACTTTTGCTTGCTCTGTTTGAATACCTGATTTTCAGAATATATAAGATTCAAAGGAACTGTTAGAAGAGCAAATCAGGTAAATGTTTTTTATACATTTGACACAGTCACCACTTCATCGCTTAATCAATTACTGACATTGTTATCGGCAAGAATTTCACAGGCCGCACTAGAGTTACTTCTGCATTAAACTGCAGTGGTGAAATTCAGATCTAGCATGACTGTGTGGCTTAATTCTTTATTAGACCAGGCTTAATCCTGACCATTTATTTTGCAAGCATGAATTTAAAATCCCATCTTTTTTCTTCTCTTTTACATTCATGTGCAGACAAGCTTTCTAAGATTTATTCTTTTCTTCTCATATAACTCATGTATTTATGAAACTTGTGTGTGGACAGC
Source organism: Buceros rhinoceros silvestris (assembly GCF_000710305.1). NCBI lineage: Eukaryota > Metazoa > Chordata > Aves > Bucerotiformes > Bucerotidae > Buceros > Buceros rhinoceros. The sequence continues at coordinate 28,173 of NW_010433531.1, read as the reverse complement.
CTTTAGTATATTTCCCCCAAAGCTCTGAGGAAGCGAAGGAGGTGGCAGGGATGTTGGAGGTTAGGACCCTCTTGCCACATTGGCTGCAGTGTTCAATACTGAATATTTTTTCTTGGAGCATTTCACAGCAAACACCTTTACCCCTGGTTTTCTGCCGGCGCATCTTTCTAATTCTCCTCGACAGATGTAACCCAATGACAGAGCAGCCTCAACAGGAAGTTCGAGTTGCTCTAAAATCATAAAATATTTGAGCAAGCCACCAGGATGGTCAAGACCCAAACTGATAACACTGATTTGCCTTTATCTGGCTTGCAGAGAACCCAGAAGTTATTTTAACAACTGCGAAGATTTCACTTAGTTTTCTGTGTGTGGGGATGTGGGTCTGTGTATGTGCTGCGTATGAAGGACTAGTTTTCACCTTTTTTTAATGCTTCTCTGTTTTGTTTTGGGGTTTTTTTACATGGATAAAATGTTCCAGGTGCACTGATTTGATTTTCTGCTCTGTATTAATATTTGTCAGAATCAATAGAAATATCAGGTACCTTGGCTGCTCCTTCATGGCTCTGGTTAATGGTACTTTTCCAAGACAATTTAGCAGATAGATAAGATGAAAGTGTAAATGGTTAAGTGAGATAGAAGAAAGTATGTTTTGCTATTTGAAATGAAAGCAGTTGCCACCTGGATATTACTAGAGTTACTGGTGCTGTATTTATGTCCACTTTGGAGAAAGAACATAAAAGCAGTCACCTTAATATATGTTTTCATTTATCCTTGGTTTATATGTTATGATAATTGCTCCTGAAGTTTCATGATCCATACCTTTCTGGTGTGGAGGTCAGTTTTGCTACATGATGCGCTTTCATGAATAAAGTTACAGTAGCTCAACAAAAGGGCAGGAGCCTTGTCAGTACTGCTGTTCTTTGTGAACACGTGAGCCTAATGCTTTGTGATATATGTAGGTGGTTTGGGGTTTAGAGTCTGGGCATTATTGACCTCAAACCACTAAAGCCTCAATTCACCTAGGTCATCTAACTGTGGTGTTGGTTCACATCTCAATCAAGTCAAACTAAATTGGCACGCTTGACAAAAGCAAGGGTTGTGTTCTTCCCAGCACTCTCTGCCAGGCATCCCTTCCGCTTCCCTTGAGCCATCATTAATGTTTGTGAAGCTACCTGGTCAGTCAGCTCAAAGAATTGATCAGACTAGCCCTAATAAAAAAAAGGAAAGAAAAAAAAAAGGAAAAAAAGGAAAAATTACTTTTCGTTCAGACCAGCTTATCTCATATTGGCATAAGACTTACGAAATATTCTGTTTCTATATTAACATTAAGATTATATTTTGTTACACATTTGCTGATAGAAAAGTCATAATGCCTTAAAAATTACAGATTTTGCCTTTAACGTACTTTGTGAAGCAGGTTAACTCAAGTAATTTAGGTCCAATAAGCAAGTATGAGTGTATGTTAAAAGGCATTTATGTATGTATACAAATACAAACACAAGAAGACATATTCTAATATTATAAAAGCACAGATTTAAGAGATTTAAGAGATGTTTTAGATAAAAATTCTGAGGTAAAAGTTCAAGAAACTAGACTTTTTGTAGAATATTTGGCTAGAAGAAACATAGAATAATATCTGAGGATGCTAGTAAGTTTTCAGGGCCTTATCAGTCAGCATAACCTCTGCTTATAGAATACCCATTAATCATTGTTTTCCTAGAGCAGGAGGAAGCCATAGCCAAAAACTACAGATGGGAGAAAAGAAAAGAGGGAGTCGCTGGAAACAAAACAAAGCTTGAGGACTTCCATTCATCCAAATATTTATTAAAAGTACATTGTGGCCCTAAGGAAGTCATTCACAGTCTCCATAAACAATCCCACATGTTGAAAGAATTCAAACCTCCTGCAAATTTACCTTTTTTTGGTTTTGGTTTTTTTTTTTTTTGGTGAGACAATCCAGGGACACCAACCAGTGAAACTTTGAAGCACCTGCCTCCCGGATTGATTTTATCCAAGCAAATCAAGTAAAATGTTTAGCTTGTGCTAGCACTCAAAAAAGGGTCATCGGACAGGGTGAGCTGAAATGTGTTAGCTAATCACAACCTCCCTTCAGCCCATTTTTCTAAACTAAATAAAACCTCAGTGGGTGAAGAATAAAGCAATCACACCAAATCCATCAGATCCTGCAGACGTATCAGTGACACCCAGCTGTCAGCAGTATCAGAGGCTGCTGATAACATTAACATGGACACCTGACCTTTGTCCACAGTTGATGGAAATCTTTGATCAAGGGTACAAGTGTTGTACTAAACTGACTCATGTCTGAAACAAAACTGAAATGGTAAAAAGGACCCTAAACAACAAAAAAGAAAATGCAGTTATCTGCAGTTGCCCTAAAGATAATGCTATGTAAATGTGTTAAAAATAACTTACTTTCTGCTAGGAGACATTCTAAATTAATTCAAATATTCTTATTTTTTTTGTTATGTGGGTAGATTTTCCCAGGGAAAAGTCAGGTACAGTTTAATTATTAACTCTTTTAAAAAATCCTGATAATATATTAAACTGCCTTTGAAGTTCTTGACTGTTCTCTTCAGCTTCATTAAAATCTTTTTTCTAGTTCTGTGATGTTTGATTAAATGTTTGATTCAGGCTTCCTGATTTTCTTCTTGATTCGTATGGAAAATATTTCTCTCTTAAATATGTATTGAAAAAATATTATTAAATGTATTGTTCTTTGAGAGTATTTTAATTACTCTGCATTTAAAGAATGATTTGAGTGATTTGAGTGAGTGATTTGATAGCGAAATATGAAGTATCCAAGGGATTCTATTTGTGTTGTATCTGATACAGGTAATAGCAGTTACAGTTGAGGTGAGCCTGAGTTTTTCCATAATAAACAGCTAAGAATTATAAAATACCATTTTGCATGGTTAGCAAAAAATTTAACTTTGACAAGGATCTAGAGGTATATAAAATATTTAGTTTCTTTTTGTGTTTTCCAAATGAACAAATAAAACATTAACTAATATTCTAAGGGCCTACAATTTGCAGAGCTCAAGCCTGATTTGCTAGTTAATTATCTGAGTTTGCTTACCAAATATAGTCATTTACAGAATATTCTCAGTGCTTATCACGTTAAACTGCTCACATCATGAATTAAATAAATCATTACATTCCAGGCATTAAAATATCACTGCAAAATCATAAAAATAAAACCAGAGTGACTTGTACTTTATGACACATTCCACAAGAGGGCAACATGTACCAGGCATTTAACTACAACAGTATTACTGAAATGCTTTCATTATTCAACAGACTTGGATGAAGTTCATTGATTTTGTACTTAGCATTCTTCTGTATTAATTTGTAGTGTTATCTAAACCTTACACAGGAACGTTTTTTATTAACACCTATCAATATTTTATATGGTACTGAACATGGGCATTGTTATGTGTAATTACAATTAATTTCAATATAAGGCTTAATATGCATCTCATTTATCACTTGGACTGTCTTAACACAGGCATTCTTATATTGGAAGTGCCTTCCTGGCTAACAAACACTTACAGTGTCTGTTAGAATATCACACAGCAGCAGAGCATACGGTAATATTCGTGTTGGAGGAGGTTAATGGCAGTGTTGGAAGGTTTCTTGAAGGGAAAAAAAAGACAAACACTATGTTATACGACTGAAGGATGTAATATTTACAGGGTATGTAAAGAAGCAAACTGTAAACGTGGAGTGCATTTTCATCTGAGTAGTCCTCTTGCATTTGCTCACTAGGGCAGGAGCCTGCATTTCTTATACACACTGGAAAGGACTTTTCCCTGTGAGTAATCACAGTGAAATCAATTATACTTTTAACAGAATAGGGGTGGTCCATCCTGGTCCAAAATAATTAAATCAGAACTAGAGACCCTGACATCCAATCAATGGTATTGACATAAAACTCGCTGATCATCGGTTTCTTGAAACTCAAGAAGCTCACATCTAAGGGCTGAGTATTTTTATTTCTCTCCTTCCAAAGAATAAGGAAGTTAAACTTCTTAATTTTTTGAGTGAGCATTTTTATATAGTCTTTGCTTTTATTTTAGAGGAATTGATACATCAGTATTTCAGTCTCAATATTGGAAGTGTTTTGATACAATATGGTCATAAAAACTGCCCAATACAGTAGGATGCTGAAACTTTGGAAAATAATTTATTTAATATATGTGAAATAGTTCATTTTCACTCACTTCTCTTCAGCCTGACTGTATGATGAGCAATTGTCTGAAAAAATGCCTGACACTTTATATCAGTACTTAGGAATGGAGATAGACATCACTGTCTTCTCAGAGGACTTGAACAGACTTCTTCTTTATAGCACTCTAATTGAAATGGGCAAAACTTTGCTAACTTTACTGTTAACTATCGAAAGCCTCCAGAAACACCAGACAAAGAATACTGCTTTTTATGTTTTATTTTGCTTTGAGTAATGCTTAGTGGTACAGAAAGAATAAATTGTATACCATTCAGTATGCCAAGAACTCCCTGCTCTAAGTCAACCATGTGATAGAACATCAAATGTATGTGGAGAGTGAATACCCTCACTTAGAAAACAGACGCAATGCATACTCAGATAAGCCTATATGTATTTAAACGACAGTCACAGCAGTTCTTATACATGAAATAGCTTATGGTGAACTCTATGCTGTCACAAGTGATTGACTACTGAAACCTCAGCCAGGTAAGGATTGGCTGGTTTATCTCTCAGTTACAATATAGACGTGATCTAACATGCCTATTTTATTGTATTTATCTTTGTTTGTCTGAGAGTCTTGATGTAATGTTTTGTCTTTTTCTATTTAACTGTTATTTTTCCTTTTTCTTCTCCTTATGTGTGTGAATCAGAGGCAATAGGGGTCATCTCAAGTAGCTGCTTTCACAATCTGCTGGCCCACTTAGCAATAGCCTGGATCTTCAGAATGCGTTTCCAGCAATAGTGGGAGTTCCTCTGTCCACATGCACCTCAGCTGAATAAAAGACTCCTCTGTTTGCATGTCCTTTCCCATGTGGATGAGTTCTTGATGCTATTGCTTGTGCCATCTCTGCACATCAATAGTTACTTTAGCAACAACAAAAATTAAAAAATGTAGTTTTTCTTAATAATTTTACTAAGAATCAGAATATGGTGACTGTTAAGTCTAAATAGTCCTCTGGATCCAGCTCCCATTCTTTGGTATCGTAGCCATTTTTAGCTTTTGTTTCTGTGATAATTATCCTTTGTCCAGTGATGGATTAAATCAAAATGAGCTTAATTTGTGTTTTCTTACAAAGATATTCTTCCAGAAGTTGATTTGTCTTTCTAACAAAATCAAGATAGCTTGTTTCCGAGTTTGTACAACTGATACCTTTGATCAGCTCTAAAAAAATTCTAGTACCACATTCGAAGCTGGATGATAATGGAAAAACTTTATTAGGTTTGTTTTATTCTTTCTTAGGAAGTTTTTGAAGTCAGTACTAACTAGTGAAATTTAAGCTATTGATAGAGAAAGCACTTCTTGTAGTCCCTGTAAAATGAAATTTAATCTCATTTTTCCACACACTGTTCTTTATATTCCAAGTGCCATCCTGAATAAGCATGCACTGAAATTAAAAACCCTCTCCCTTTGTTTGACCTTAACATGTCCATGAAGCTGCTGGTATTCCCAGGAAAAAGAATGTGAGGGAAAATGGCTGCTGATATCAGTGATACCACTATTTATTCCTCATTGATAGACTGTCATTGTATGTAGCTCACGGGGAAATATCTTGTAGTAAGTGCCTGCATGTATTTCATATTGTGCTGTAGTCTTTATTTCGTACTGGGGTGGGGGCGAAGGGGAGGGGGGTGTCCTGCAGTATGCATGCAGCTCTCAGTGTATCACTCTAACCCTTCTGGGGTTATGAATAGTCTGCAATATATATCGCTGCACTAGAAAGGATAGGATTCTTTTATTTTTCTTATCTGGGGAACCTTTCCTGATGGCAGGTCAAGGGTGTCCCAAGAGTAACGCAATCTCCTGGAAATTTCAAAGAACATGATGATTATCTGCAATTGACTGAGGACATCTGTGCTGGCATACTGACACCCTGCCTAATTGATTAACCCAGATTTGCCCAGCTACACTTGAAACCAGGGCCCCGGCTGAACAGATGCTATGCCCCACACCCCTTTGCATTTCATCAAAAAGTTCTACAAGTGGTTTGTTGTCTGTCAGAGCAGGGAATGTGTGTGTATACTGATTGTATTTTATCAGATCTTTCTTTCTGTAGTTGGAAAAATCCTTATGCAACTTCAGCCGGTAACCCAGAGGCATAACTCATTGATTATTAATAGTACCTGTGGCAAAACAGTCCTTACTCCTGGGTATGAAGCAGCACTGCAACTGTCTGTAACTCAGAAGGTGCTGAGGGTTCTGAGGGCAGTGCCTGGAAGGGTCGCTTGGCTATTCCCTGAGGGACTTTGTTCCTTCAATTCTATGAACAAACCAAAACATTTGGTAAAGCTTAATGGTACGTGATCATATCTGTGTTTTTCAGTGGGATGGTCATTCTGACCTTGGCTGCCATAGGAGTAATTCTGCCTCTAGTCCCTGCAGTTGACCACATGCTCTGATTTTATATAAAGATAAACAGTTTAAGAAAATTCTCATAGCCTCTGCTCAGTCTAGTCCCCCTTTATTGCTGACAGATGTTTATCATCACTTCTGCCAGTAGTGAAAATACTATCAATCCTTAATGTAACATATGGGATAGTTTTCAACATATTTTCCACAGCAGTCTATCCAGCACACGAAAACTAAGTGTGAGCATGTACATTTCTCAAAATTTGCTAGTATATAAGTGGAAAGTCCATCATAATACATTTTCTATCATTAATTTCTGAAAGAGGTTGCTCTTTTATGGAAAGGAACAGCACTTAATCAGTTGTAAGTTTATGATTCCTGCAGATACAGATCATGTAGTTATGAACATTACAGAATATGTCTGTTAAAAGCAAAAGAAAAAAAAATGAAGTGAAAAAATGAAACCATTCTTCCCTGGCTTATTTAACTCACCTTTCATTTTGGCGACTACACAAAGGCTTGATCTACTTTTTGCTTGACTAAATGCAAGTTCTTCATATGAATCTTGACTGTAACACCTTGCAAGGTACGTTCTGTGAAAATGATTAGGTGGACATCCATAGCATAGCGGGAGTTCTTATTTTATACTTCACTGCAGGCTAAATTGAGTTTTACAGCTGATGTTGCTTAATATATTCTGACTTTCTGTCCTGATTGTCAAGAACTACGATGTTTTTCAGGTGATACAAAGCTTACCAAAGCTACCATGGGTGAAGTCTGTAGCTAAAATGGGGGATTGTGAATTATTTCTGTATTTGCCATCAGATCATTGCAGTGCAGATATGTTCATTCATTGATCACAGCTGCTGAGCTCTCTGTACCTGTTTCCACCTGTAGATTGACTGTATCGTTACTTGCTAAAATCCATCCCACTGTCTTCATTTTAGTATTGGGTAAAAGCTAAAATGAATTTCAGTTTCTCTCTTTGCCTTGGTGTAAAATTTGCTGTTGAGATGAGGTCTTCTCACTTTGGCTGTTTGAAAGGTACTAACCTTATGTTGATCTACTTTAAAATTAGAAATTAGTGCACAGAAATGTACACAATAGCAAGAGAAACAGAAGCCTCTTAACAACTAGCTTAACGTTTCACTGTAATGGAAAATATCTGTTCCATCTAATTTTTCTGCTTTGGAACAGATTAAATTATAGTTTGGCAGAAGTGATCACGGATTTTGACCTTGCTAATATCTCAAGTTAATTCGTTGTACAGTGTATTTTCTAGAACACTTCCTGTGTTGAGCAATGCTTGGTTAATGGTTTAACCAAGTTCCACCCATTTATTTCATTTTAGGCTTTCTCATTGATTAGGAAAATTTTTAATGTTCAGCAATTACTTTTGACATTGTTGTGTGCTGATATAAAGAAGCTCAGAGGAGCAAGAATGGAAGCTGCCTTCAAAAGATGGCCACCCGGGAACTTGTGACCTTCTTCAGTTGCATTGCAAGAGAATGGGATGGAAACTGCCACTTGTAAAACAAAAAACAAAACGTTAGAGCATGACTTTGTGCTAAGTTACTTTGGAAAATGCGGTAAATACTCTCCTGACCATTTTACTGTACTGCTTTCACTCCAAAATGTCATTCAACCATTCACTTGTGTAACTAAAATGTTGGGAGGGGATGGCCCAGAAAACAAACAAGGGTTAGCTAATTGCAGCATTTCAGATTACAGTAACTTTTGTTTAGCTTTGAGGTTTTGAATGTAGACATCCTCTACTTGAAGCCTCTGGCCTTGTTGACCTTAATGCTGTGGAAACACACAGTCTGATAGCACCTAATGATCCTATTGCAGAAGCAGGTTAGTGTTATCTCTCAGGTGTTCTTGTGATTTGTTCTGGAAGAGGCAAACAGATGAAACAGGTAATTTTGTTTCTTCTTAAGATCTTAATGCATTGAATATTGCTCTCTACAAGTACCTGAAAGGAGGTCTCTTCTCCCAAGTTACAAGTGATAGAACAAGAGGAAATAACCTCAAGTTGCACGAAGGGAGATTTAAGTTGGACATTAGGAAAAATGTCTTCACCAAAAGGGTTGGGAAGTCACCATTCCTGGAGGTACATGTAAGACGTGTAAATATGGTGCTGAAGGATGTGATTTAGTGGTGACACATACAAAAAAATACATTGAATGTGAGGGTGAAAAAGATGGTTTTATTTGGTCAAGGCATGCAGATGACTGAAAAGAAACAAAAAGAAGCAGGCTATTTCATCAAGTGACTTTAGCTGCCTCATTCAGTGGTTAGGAGACAGTGATCATTACTCAGCTTCCCAAAGGAATTCAGCTCAGTGTAAGAGGGACAAAATGTATATAATACTATTTCAGATAGCAGAAGATCTACCAGTAACATTTCTTGTTTTGACTTTTGTCTTCATTGCTATCACACAAAAAGGGAACAATCACAACATTCATATTAACTCTTAAAAGTATGAATTGTTACCTATCTTTGCTGCTTGATCTGGGTAAGGTGAAATAATCGACTGTCTCTCTGTCAGTTTTGACTCACTGTTAAGCAGGCATGATTCCCCCCCGAGCCAGTCTGTAAAACCTGAAGCATCCTGCAAATACTGGCCTTAAACTAAGCCATGAGGAAAAGTGCTGTAGTTGAAGTCAAAATATGTGAGTCAACCTCTGCATTTTAGGGGAGTCTGCCTTCCCTCACCTACTGCTAGGAAACAGGAGGAACCATCAGTAAAGGGGAGATATTTTGTAAGGAAGGGTAGTGCTACAGAATTTGTCATTCACATTATGAAGAAGATTTTAATCTGAATCAAAACTGGAGAATTTTTCCATTGATATCAAAGAGAGATACCAGTTATTGATGCTGGTTTTGTAATTACCAAATACAGTGCTTGAGTGTACATAAATGTGCATATATATTTGACCGAATTTTCTTTGAATAAGGTACTGGCATCTAACTAAATGATCAGTATGGATAAAATGAAATATTTTAAGAAATTTGGATCATTAATATTCACAGAAAGAAAGGCTTTGAACCATTTATTCAGCTATATGTATTAAAATTCATTTCAAAGTAAACAGTTTTAATTAACGATTGTCTACTGATAATGTCTCAAGCTTTCCTCAAAACCACTGGTCAGTGAAAAAGCCACCAGCAATATTGAACAAAGGATTATCCCAGGGTGTACTGTAAATTGCATTAAGATATCAGGAAGAATTCACCCAAGCAGCAAAGGTTGTTGCATCCCTGACTGTAATCAGTAGAAAGGAAGCAGTAGCTAAGGTTATATTTGAATTTAGTCAGTTTGCAGCAGGAAAAATCCCGTTAGTCATGCATTGATTTGGAATGTTCAAGTGCAGTCTGTGTTGATTTGGTTGAGAAGTAATCCTGATTTAAATGTTAAGCTTCTGAGGGCTAACTTAATTTGAAGAAGATAAACCTAGGGATTTTATAAAGTATTTACCACAAAGAACGTGCTTTGTGGTTGAGGTACTACTTGGCAGTTTAAAGAACCAGAGAATTTTTTAGAATGCTGTAGAAACACTGGGCTTCTGTAATGTTTTCACATATTCTGTTTGTATAAATGTAAAAATTAAGAGTATCTGCTCCATTAGACTAATTCAGGCCTTCAGGGGCAGCAATGAAGGCAAGTCTCTCCATCAGCAATGACAGCTTCTGGTCATGGATCTAGATTACTTCGTGGCATACCTGGAGGAACAGTGGTGTAGCAGATGTGTAGATGCTGAATGCCATAGCTTGAGTGGCAGCGGAGCACTGCTCCAGGATGCAGGTTTGCTTATTTCTATTCTAGATAGCAAAGTTAGTTTTTCCCTTTATACTTGCGTTTCTTTTGTTCATCTTTCTTAACAATTAGCAATTTGGCCAGAATTGCTAGAGATATCTGTAATATCATCACAAAATGACAGAAGGTTGGCAGGGACTTCTGGAGGTCATCTCATCCAACCCTCCTGCTCAAGCAGGGTGACCTAAAGCTGACTGCCCAGGATCATGTCCAGACAGCTTTTGGGTATCTCCAAGGATCAAGACTCTACAGCCGCTCTGGGCAACCTGTGCCAGTGCTCTGTCACCCTCACAGTAAGGCAGTGTTTCCTGATGTTCAGACATCACCTCTCTTGTTTCAGTTGTGCGCTTTCCCTCTCCTCCTGTCACTGGGCACAACTGAAAAGAGCCTGGCTCTGTCCTTCTTGTACCCTTCCCTTAGGTGCTTATATATATAATGATATGATGCCCCCAGAATCTACTCTTATCTAGACTGAACACCCCCAGCTTTCTCAGCGTTGCCTTATAGGAGAGATGCCCCAATCCCTTAATCATTTTAGTGGCTCTCTGCTAGATTGTCTCCATAGCTCCATCTCTGTTGTGTGGGGGACTCTAGCACCGTACCCAGTATTCCAGGTGTGGCCTCACCAGTACTGAGCAGAGGGGAAGGATCACCTCCCTCCACATGCTGGCAACACTCCTCCTAATGCAGCCCAGGATGTCTCTAGCCACCTTTGCAGTCAGGGCACATCGCTGGCTCACGTTCAACTTGGTGTCCACCAGGACACCAAGGACATTTTCTGCAAAGCTGAAAAAAAGGCATATAGAATTTAAAATATTTGCAAAAATTTTGAGATCATTAGCTGGTATATATTAGCTGAGCTCCCTTGGAATTGATAGTCGTTCGTATGTCAGTGCATAATAATGAAGTCTGTGATCGGCTTGAAACCGCTGTGTCCTTTGTCGAGAAGTGAAAATCTTTACTTTGCATATTCCTTATACAGTTTTTTAATATACATTTAATTTACAAAGGAAAAAAACAATGTGGTAATTTGGTTTAAAAAAAAAAGTTTAAAACCACTTCAATGCTTTGATATTTTGGTTACCAAATAAGTCGATTTTCCTTCGGTAAAAAGAACTGACTTCACAATTCCATTATGCTTAATAAAAAATACATAAAATATTTCAAAGTTCTCTGATATAAAAAGAATCTGCTTGTTTTGAGTCACATGAAAAAGTTCATTCCATCTGACATTTTTCTGCCATTTCTGTCATCGCAACAGAGTGGGAAAAAAGTATTCCTACTGTTCTATTTGGAATTACATTATTCAATGGACTATAAGAATCTAGAGACAAATTAAAAGAATATTCAGGAAGTTGACTTCTTTCAAAGGGCCATAAAATGGGCTAAATTCTGTAACCAAAATAGAAATTTTACTTAGGTCTATTGAGAAATTTTCTGCTGTTATTGTAGTTATATTATTATGTTTCTATATTAGATCAGAGAGCAAATGGTTCAGTTTAGTGATTCTAACCTTTGAATTCCTATTTAATTTGAAATACAGACTACCTTTTGAAAGAAAAAAAGGTCAAAATTGGTTGTGATTTAGGTTCATTCAAAATGAAATATGCAAGGGAGCATCATGCTTTAGGTAGGGTGGTGCTTTAATATCTGTACACCTGGATTTCCTTACAGATTCTGAATGGACACCGATGAATATTTCTCTTGGAAATCACCTCTTGTGATATACAAGTTGCCCTTGTAATTGAGTAAAACGTACTCAATACATACAAAATGTAGATGTTACATATATGAACTTACTACTGAGGAGACATGAATGCACTCTGTCTTTTTGAATAGAAAGAAATGGACAGAAAAACCCCTAGGCTTTCTTCTTCTTCTTCTATGGTTTCATATTTCACAGTATATTCCAGTAGACTTAATGAAATTCAGGATGCTGACCAGATATTATAGAGAAACTATACTGGGATGTTAAAATGAACAATAGCAAACATAAAACCAAAGTCTCCTTCAGATTCCAATTACAACACCCCCATCTCTCCTTTTTTTTCTGTTCCCAAGGAACGAAGGGAAAATATTATTAAATAATGTAGGATAAGAATTAGTAGGAAGCTATCTAATTATAGCACACACTAAGAATACCTTTGTACAAGATTGTTTACTTCATTCTACCTTGTCCAGCTAGGTTGTCCAAAAAAGGAATTAGTGAAAAACATGTAGTATATTGTATATCCATAGTTTCATTTGATATGTAGTTTTTGCATAGACTCTTTATTTTTCTGAAGAGAGCAAACTGAGTAGGAAAACAAAACATCAAAGAAACATACCGACCTTTCTAAGCCAGTCAAGACAGCAGGATGTATTTATTTTGAGAATAATGCAAAATCCATAAAGACAGTTTTGTGTCTTAAAATTTCTACAGAGCTCTTTTAAGACTCTATTCTGAATAAAGCAAAAAAATAAACTTTGAAATAATTGTTCAAGCTGGTGCAAGAGTGTTGTAGCACAAAATTAGAGACAGTGCCTTGAAATAGGAAATGAATGTGGAATTGTAATATATGTACATAATTATGAAAAATGTTTGCAGATTAGGAAGTCAAAAAACACACACTGAAAAAGTGTGATAGAAACATTGTAAACTTCTGTGGTATCAAAAATGGCAAAGAGGAGGTTGAAAAAATTAATTTGTTTGTATTTCCATTTAGCTCTTCCCTTACTCATCCCACTCCTCACCTTGTTTTTTTCCTGTCCTCTATTCTGCTGTTATTTATTAGCTCCCTTTTTAAAATGCCCTCAATCATCATCTTCTGAAAGGCAGTCTTCTGTCACCTTTCTCTTTTCGTGTCACTGTTGGGTCCCTGTCTTGATTTATAGATTATGATGTGCTGAATTTTGGAGACAGCTTTCTGTTAAACATATCATCTCCCAGATGGAAATTATGGTAGTGGTTTTGTGTAAAAGCCTGAAGACCTTTACCTGAGATTTCCTCTATGTTCCCTGTCCCAGAGGGGCAGCTAAAGCAGCTGATGAATTTCCATCAGTATCATGTTAAAGCTGTGATGCGGTTGGGGGGAGGGTGGAAATCTGTTATGTGGGAGGCTGGTGTCAGGGACCACTCAGGTTTCATACCAACTTCAGCATTTGAAATTCTTCCTCAGGTAGCCTAAGACCATTGACCTTCACATACTGTTATAAAGCTCTTGATTCAGTATTCACAGAGGGTGGGGAAACCTGAAATACCCTTTTGTATACGTCTGTGTAGGAGAAAGGGTTGCTTCCTGTTTTTCCTGCAAAGCTCAAAGGCTGAGAAAATCTTTGGCCTGTAATACTTCCTTCTTCCTATCGGCCCTTTACTTTTAGATATATGTTTCTATTTATATTGTGTTGAACTACTGGTAAAAGAGCCTAGAATATGAAATAGAGGATAGCTTTATTATTTCAGGTAAAGCTATGGAAGTAAACATCTATTTGTTGCCTTTCTACGCATGCCAAGAAAGGTTGCTAGTTTTGCTTGAGTCTGTGAATGAAATTGAGCTGTTTCTCCATAAAGGAGAAATTAACTCCTAGATATGTATCATCGTTTGCATTAAATAGTCCAGGAAACTTCCTGATTGCCATTTTGGGAAAACAAGGTCCATCCTGAAGATATGAAAAAACAATTAAGGAAAGGAGAACCAATACTTACAGAAATGTATCCCTGACAGGTTTATGGTGAAAATAAAACATGAGTAAGATGAAAATGGTGTTTGGGTACAAAGTTTTCAAGCTAAGCCTTCGTCATATAAATGTTAACTACATATTGATCTTCCAAGAAAGGATTTTAAGACAGAGCAGGCAACAAAAATATTAAGCTAAACTGTCTTACTTGTGCATTTCACTAAACTCCTGATAAATTTGTGAAATTTCAGTTTACTTCTTAGTTGTGACATACTAATTGCTTAACAGTTTTTAATTTTCTTTTCTCATCTTTCTTAAATTGGAGGCAATATCTCTGTATTGCCCGAGATAGCTGGGCTTGAACCATTTCAACTCGTTTCCCATAAAAGCAAAGCTCAGTTGTCAGCCAGTCCCTACCCTGTATCTGAATTTTCTTGCCAAGAAGCCAGAATTTAAACAAACGTGAAGAGTAAGGATAATCTGGGGTCTGGGCTGCAGGACAGACTGGAGTCCCAAGGTAACATGACATTACAGATAGAGTTCTGCCTTGCTTCTCTCCATAAACGGGAGGAAGGAAACTGGACTCTCACACCAGGGAAATACATAACACCTTAAAGGCAAAGGTTCATTTTGGAAGCCTAACGTGAAGAATCAATTCTAATCCATAACTGCTTGTCACAAGTAGCTCTTTCACGCATGAATAATAATACTGAACTCAATGAATACTCAGATGATTTGTTTCTCTGAGATAGCTAAGTGCTATTTTCTTATTCTGCTTTGTGATTGTGATTACTGGTTAAGAGAGTACACCATATTGCTGAAGAACACAACTAAAATAGTCTAAAAACAATGGATAAGGATGGGACAAACCTCTGAATATAAACCAAATAATTGCTCATATTTTTTCAGTTTACTATGGATCTTCAGCATCAGCCTAGGTCCTGATATTATTATACTACACTTTCATGCCTATTCCATTGTAAAAAATGTTAACTGTCCTGACAGTAAATGTCTTCCTTCATATTTGTAAGCTCATGTTTGTAAGCTTTGGCATTTCCAGCACTTATTAGGGAGGACTGATTTTTATCGATGGCTTGGATTGCTTGCTTAAAAAGCACATTTTTTCCTGAGCCAGAAATGGTAAGATTGCATTGTGATGCTTCTGCTGTCCCAGCATTCTCTTGGACCTAAATCAGAAAGTGACATAAATGTGATTGGCATAGCTACTGATACAGCAGTTATGAAAGTACATTTTTCAGAAGTTTACACTGGCCTGCAATGTGTATTGTCGTAGTTCTCTATATTAACATTGATTTTAAGTTACAGTCATTTCTTTTATTGCAATTTGCACGGGCAAATCATGTACTAGCTGCTAATATGCTGTCTCCAGGAAGTTTGGGTAGCTGAACCTAGTATTAGTACTTCACTGACCTTATAAATTTTACCTTTGAGTTTATTTGTGTTTTGTAATGGATCTTTTGTTTTAATATTTAAGCTGTAAATCTTGTTTGATGTATTAGAGGGCAAATAGTCTCTAATAAAACTGAAGGGACTGTCCCTTTCAATTACAAACACAAAGGAATCAATGGGACTCATTTCACACGTTAAATGAGGTTGGTATTATTTAACACTACAATGAGGGACAATAATTGATGATAAATGATGAATGAAGTGCTATTGGATTATGCATTACTTTACTCATAGTGGTGTGAAGGATTAATTAAATTGTGTAGGAAGCTGCAATACACGAGTTTTTCTCAACTCTGCTTCAGCTGTCAAACCATATGATGGGCATGTAAAGCATGCTTTTATTTTTACCTCTTTGAGGAGAGAAAAATCAAATAATGGAAAGGAAAAGAAACATAAAATTAGGAGAGAGGTCATAAGATAAATCTCAGATCCTGAACCTACTCTTTATGTAAGGCAAGGAGAATTCACAGATACATAGTTTAATTTTTACTGTGCACAAAGATAGATTAAATTAGTTCATATTCCTCCTTAGTCACTGCAAGTGCCAGTGCACTTTTCAGCACTAGCACTGCCAATTCTTTTGTAAGAAAGAATTAATAAAGATTCATTCACATTACAAAAAATATCCTAAATGAAAAGTGTTTATAGCTTTCATCCTCCAGAAACAAACAGATGCATCTCAGCAGTAAATGGGGGTTTATTTATTTTAGTTTAATTTATCTGTTGAATCAGCTAAAGATATAACGATTGATAATAATTTCTTAAGGGATCCATTTACTACTTTTCTACTTTATTCTGACCATTAGTCCCCTTACGCATTCAACAGTTCCTCCTGGTACCCCTTGGCCTGTTGGCTGAGCTGTTTCTTCAGCCAGTTGTTTACAAAGGAATTAAGAGACCTCTGCAGTCCACCCTGGTCTCTGGGAAGTGCTCATATATAGCTCGATCAGCCGGGACTGTTCCGTCGTGAGTCAGGAGTGATGCTTGAGGTCATATTGCTGGCTTTTTAGCCACGTGGTATATTGTTTTGCTCCAAAATCATGCTCAGTTCTTGTAGGAAGATTACCTGTTTCTGCCTCTGGGCTGGCTGCTCTAGACGTTTTCTTTGGAAGTGTAAATGTCAGAGCCTGTAAGGGAGCCAACCTTATTGCTGAGTGCCTGTGTGATGAAAATCTCCCTTTCTCACTGGGGCAGCCTCTAGAGCTGTTTTGTGACTTCCTGGCTCTTTTATAGGCAGGTAACACTAGGAACAGGATAGTGTATCACAGATAACATCTTTTCTGCAACACAGCACCTTGTTTTCTGTTGAATGTGAGGCAGACTAACCAACATAAAGGAAATGCTCTGATCAGTGTAGGCCAATTTAAGAATTAATTTGGAGAAGTTACTAGATACGCTTTTATTCTATGAAATGTAATCTTGTGAAATGTAGTATCAGTGAGATGACTCAAGGTTTAAAACAAAAACCCCAAACAAAACCACACACCTTTTCACATGAACAAAGATTTGTAAGGAGGTCGTCTCTTATGTTGGGAGGTACTCCACTGTTTATTTCCTCTTCCCACTAGGACTAAAGAGAGTTAAATATGCAGCCAGAAGATTCCTAAGGGATAAAATTATACCTTTGACTGACCTCATGAGGTATTTATAACATTAGGAAGTAATATTTCAAGATTTTCTGCAACCTGCTTTGCAGTCTGTAGGGGTTTTTTTGTTTGGTTTGTTTTGTTTTTTCTTTTGGTGTTTCTTATGTAGTGATGACAGTGCAGCAAACTGTCAGTCAGGACTAGCTCATGCACGTCCTCCTGTCAGTATGTGTGTGGAGCGCTGTGGAGATCTAATGGAGCAAGGGAACGAAAATCAGAAGGCAAAGTCATCCCTGTGTGACTTTGAAAAGTCACTTAGCCTTTTTAAACAGGAGCTGTCACAAGTGGACTCAGCTGCTCTCGTTCGCCTTTGTTGTGCTCAGGAAAAGATCTGTGTATGTTAATCAACACTTCCACCTCTTGCACTCTTGTTTCAAGTCTTGAAATTCCCTTCAGCTCCTAGCTCCTACTAACAACATCATTTAAACCTTTTTTTTATTCTTTCATTTGTCAGTTAACAGGAGATATTTTGATTCTCTTGTAGAGAATAAGTGTGCAGAGGAAAGCTTAATAATTCAAGCAAATGCATTTTAAAGTCATAATCAGGAAAACAGAAAACAAATTAGAAACTGGGATTCGAACTGTATTTTAAAACCTTGTTATTGAGACAGGTTTTGTTATTTAGTGTTATACATTTATGGACTAATTAGAGTTATATCTCTTTTAAATGACAAGCAAACGTTTAATACAAAAATCATACAATTGTTTATTAAGAAACATAGAAAGTGCTTACTGCATACTAAAATACTAAAATTTTGAAAACTCACAAGTCCCTGAAAAGTAAAATAAAATTCTATTATCCCACTTAAATGAGAATAAGCTTAAGAAAGGTTAATTGCATTGTTCTGACTCCAGGCCATCTATCATCATGTTGACAGAATATTTTCTTCACTGATGGAACAATGATAGGGCATAGCAGTGATGGTATAAATTGAATAGACACTTTT
Organism: Buceros rhinoceros silvestris; assembly: GCF_000710305.1. Classification (NCBI taxonomy): domain Eukaryota; kingdom Metazoa; phylum Chordata; class Aves; order Bucerotiformes; family Bucerotidae; genus Buceros; species Buceros rhinoceros. The sequence goes on along the minus strand of NW_010433531.1, from coordinate 10,040 downwards.
TAATATATGTACTTGCAAAAATAATGCATTAGGATTCCCAGGTTGTGACAACGTAGCAGGTTGTGATTAGAAAAAATAGTGAGAAAGGGCTTGAAATATTCAAGTATGTCTCATTGACTAAAATGAGAACAAATTGTATTTAACAACCTCCTTTTAAAATTATTTCTAATTAGTGAGACATTTTGGCAGGTGTGTTTTCCTTTTCATCTGTGAAATTTTATCTCAACTTTTTTCACAGATTAGTCTCATAATGATTACATAAGAAAAGGCAAAGCACCTAGGTCATCAAATCTACAATTAACTCTTTTAATTTCCTGGAAGAATAAAAAAGATTGATGTAAAATGCGACACATTACCTGAATCATCAGAATTATTGTTAAACCTAGGAGTAAGCATATTTAGGCACATTTATTCTGCTAAAAGTCCCATCACTGTAAGGTACAACACTTTAAAATAAAAGTCTTTTCTGATCCTATGTTAGCACATACCGTAAGGTGAGAAATCAAATCCAACTCAGTGACATGCCTTTAGTCTCTGAGAATTTAGTACAAGTGAGAGAGATTTAATCCTCTGATTATATAACTAAATGTGACTGAAAAAAAAAAAAGTGGATTTTCTCTAGGGAAATGTTTTGGTCTGATGAAGAAATCCTTTATGATGTGGTTTAACTTCAGTCATTCTGTGTTTGTAGAATCATTTCAGTGTTGTAATGGTGGAAGCAATGAGAATGTTTATCCCAAATTCTGGATGACGAACGTAACTTGGAGTCCACAATTACAACTGCAAAATAAATAGCATGGAAGAAAACCATAATCACCCTAAAACTAGGTAATGGCTCTGCTCTTTCTGAATGTGAGCTGCCTTTTATCCTGTATCCTTGGAAAGTAAAGCGGTAGGGGTAGGATCAAGGGGCTGCACCATGCATGCTTCATTTCTAATGTGCAGTTCTACTCAGTGAATGCAGTCCAACAGACCCCTTCTGTTCATGATGAAAGAGCCATTGGTAGCTATCATGCAGAGGAAGGCACTTTCTCATTTAAGCGTATTCTTAAACCATTTGGATCTTTTTTAGATTAAACCCAACACATTGAATTCTACTGGTTTATTCTCTGGTACCATATAGATCTACCCAGAGCGCTGATGTAACATCCTCCAGGTGTGAAATCCAGTGTAATCAGAACGTCCCAGAATGCTGCAGTGGTTTAAATTTACCCTGAATTTGGTGTGACACCTTTCCTAAGATGGGATTTATGGCAAGCAAATCCTCATGAACCAAAGCTATGACTGCTTGTGTGGCAAATTTTCTATTGCAGAAAACTTTCACAGCTTCAGCCTTAGTAGAGCTATATATTCAAAAGGAAACCATGATGCAACTCTGTTTTCTGTTGAAGGCAGCATTAAACATTCCTGTTGCTTTTGGCAAGATCATTTAAATCTGCATTGAGTGCCTCTCAAAAATCCTATTTTAGATCCCTTAGCCACACTGGCCAAAACCTACCAGATGTGTTCAAACCACACCATTACCAGCAGCTAGTGTTTCCAAGAGCATTTGCACAAGTGTCAGCATCAAACACTGTCCCTTACTTTTATGCCAATGGGTTATTTATGAGTGCAATGCTGTATCTTTTTGCCTTTCTAACCTTTTTGCTTTCCGTTGGAGGAATGAAAGGGCTCCAGTTTTTCACTCACGTGTCTTCCTAGATTCTTTGTAAGAGTAGAATTACAGTGCACCACTGAGGGCTTTATCAGCCTCTAAGATCCCTTTTAAGTTGTCATCCGGTGGATATGGGAGATTGGATCTTCAATAGGAAGGGCCAAGGCGGGTAGTAAACCTTACCCTTTCCAATTATTTTCTTCATTAACCACGAAGACTTTTGTCTCTACCTCAGTGTTGAAGCCTCAACACCATTTTTGGTTTTCCTGAAGTATTACTTTTCTCAACTAATTAACTTTACATTATCCATCAATTGATGCATTCGCTGTATTACCTTGCAACCTCAGTGAGAATCAAGCTCACCCAGGAGAAGCGAGTGCCATCCGTTGCAAGGTAGTACTTACCGCTGGGGGAAAATAAGCAAACAACCAATTCCTTATGCCATAAATTCTCAGCTTACTATACAGGGAAACACCTTTAGGAAACAGTAGCTGTGGGCAGATATTTGGATGATAAACTAGGGAATGAAAGTAAGCTAACTGAAAAAAGACGCTGTTGATTTTTAGGTGTCTGTTACTAAATGACAAGTCTGAAGCTATAGATAAGTAGCAGTTCTATTCTTTCTAGAATTCTTTCTAGAGCTCCTCTAGGTAATTTTCTTTCCCCAGAAAAGTGTTTCAAAAAATGAAAATTCAATGCATGTTTGTGCAAACATACCTTGCTTTTAAGATTTGTGCCAAAACTGTGGATTTATGTGGCACTCCTGATTTTTTTTTTCAAATTCCATTCTGCCATTTACATGTTCATCCAAGGCACAGAAACAACAGCAAGCAAAAATCGTAAATATCTGGAGACACAGCTGAAATTTGGACAATAAATACCAAAAAAATATTTTGTGAACACAGGGAATTCATAAAGCAAAGAAAAAGGGTATTTGTTTAATAACACTCCTAAACACTACCAGTTTAGACAAAATAAACTGAACTTCAAAAGGGAAATATCATTAAGCAAAACCTGATGCTCACCCTCACACACATACCGACAGCCACAGAGAAGAGATGTAAGTGTTTAACAAAGGTGCATCTCTACCAGTCTCTCAAATAATCCCAACACTAGTACCGAAAACCTAGCTGAAGGTCAGGTAAAAATTATTTACTGCTGCTTGTTCTTTTTATTCATTTACTAGGCATTGCTGAATAGGGATTATGGATTCTGACCACAATTTTCAACATGCTTTTCTATTTTTTCCTCCCCCTCCATGTGACACATTTTTTTTTTTATCAGCACTGGAACATATTCTAGTGTGCTTGAGGTACCCTGACAGCTAACAGACAGGTTGAATAAATTGTTGGTGTGTGCCTGGGGGCCTACATTTTCCTGACTCCTTCTCCTTTCTTCTTAACCTGTTCCCATTCCTCTCCCTCCCCTTCCCCTCCCCTCCCCTCATTTCCCTGTCCTGTCACTGTTGCAGAATTCCATTTTTCATGCGTTGTGTGCAACACGTACAGGACTGTGAGCATAGGCAGGCTCGTGTTCCTAATCGTACTTTACCCTTCTAGTAGTACACATTGCAATAACAGTAATAATATTTTCATATTCACAGCAGGGTATTTTACATGCACAAAATTTTAAGGTCTTGTGCTGCCTAATACTCTATTCTTTTAATATCATTCACTTCAGTGTATGTGACATTAGTAAACCAGGCAATTGTGCCTCAGCTTTGTTCTGGATTGTCCCTTTGATCACATCATGCTTTCAGGAGTCTGTTTGCCAGCAAATAGGAGTTGCCCCTCTGACCTTAAAGAAGAATATTATCCCTTCCCACTGCAGTAATGACTTCTTTTTTCCTAGATGCCCAGAAGGATGGAGCTTAAGAACCGTGTTCCTTGTTTATACTGACAGGCAGTAGCTGTCTAGTGCATGTGTTACAGTTTGGCTGGCTTACAATTGCATTTTTTACCTCTTTGAGTGAATATAATATCAAGTTTGGGTTTTTCGCTTTGCTGCAGGATGATATATTCACAACTTGAATAGGTGTGGATGTTGTCATTGGAAGAATTTTTGGTTTATTTCTATTTAGCACATCAGGACCTTTCAGAATTTGCATGGCATGTCATGTAGCCAGAACTGAATAATTCCCAGGCAAAGACTCAGATTCTTAATTCCTAGGAGTTTCTACCTTTTCTGTAGAGATGGAGAGAGGGAAGAGTGAAAGGAAAGGTGTCCATGGCACTGAAATATTTTAAAGGCTTTTTGTGCAGCATGACTAAGTGCTGACTGAGAAGCTGGGCCTAAACTTTTGGTCTGTGCTGTGGCTTGTTTGCTTTGACCCAAAACCTGTGTAAGCAACTTAGGCATGTTTAAGTGTGGGATATCTGGTGCTGATATCTTCCCAGGCTCCATGTACCCACCCTGGGGGAAGTACAATACCCGTGAAGGGGTATTGCTAAGGGAGTGTCATTCCTCCTCCAGAGGTTCCTCATCCACGTCCCAGGTGTGCGTATGAGCATGGGAATGTTAGGATGGGCTGAGGTCAGACCTGAATTTGCCTGATGGAATTGACTCACTAAAGTTGACTAACCAAAGTGACCTTTGGAGTTTCCCCCTTGTTGACTTAGAAACAAAAGACACAACAACCATATGACAAAATGCTGCCCTCATCTTTCTATTCTTGTAAAGCTGAATAAGCTGCATGTCCGCTACTGAACTGCTTGCAGTACACTTTCGTACTGAAACACTGGACTGTAAATTATGACATCTATGATCTGATTCATTTTTGGATTAGGTGTCAGGCAGAAGAGATAGATGAAGATCATGGGAAATAAACTGATAAGCTTCTCTGTGGTAACCCATCTTACCTCATAAATACAGTTCTTGGGCTTTTTCTTGTCCAAGGCTGACTAATGATTCAAAAAAGGCACTTCTGCTTTCTATGGACAGATATTAACCAGTTCACTATATCCCTGAGCTCTATGTTGTAATGTAATTTTTGGAGATCACAAAGATTAATTTCATTGCTAGTAATATTTCATAATGAACTTTTAGAAAGTACAGTTTTGACATTCCTTATGTCTGTGATGTATCAATTGAAAAACCTCATTTATCTTTACTGATTTTGTGGTATGTGGTAATTTGAGAGAGTTCATCTCTCTTTTATCAACTATGCTTTTATCACTTTACTGTCATCTTTACCATTTTATCTTCTGTACTCTGTAAGTTATATTGAAAACAGAATTTTTCTTCTATAAGATAATTATATCTATAGGATATGTTCCAGACATTTATTTCATTTTTTGGACATTCAGTCAGTTATACAGTAGGCATTTTGTGAGATTTGAGGTATTTTTCAGGACTGACAGTATCAATCCGCCTGAAGTTTCCACTTGTAATCCACTGAGGACTGTCTCTGGACAGATGTGTGTGCTTAACCTCCATCTTGTTTCTGGAGAAATATTTTTAATTATTTGATACAGAACACACACTGAAAATATGTGTAAATAAGGTGTATTCTTATTTACGTATCTGCTAGTTTTACTGTGACAATTAGTCTACTTAAGTCTCATATCTCAATAGCATCATGTATAAGGTTTAAATTTTAGAATTGTTAATGAAGCAGAACTTAAACTTCAAAGGCGATGTTTAATATAATTGTATTAGGAGTGTGTTTTGTTAGTATATTGTTCATAGTAAACCTCACTAAATTAGAATTAGCATTTGCTTTAGGAAAAACAAGGACTGTAACACATGCTCCTCTATTAAATTAGTTGGAGGAGGAGGACATCCGTAACAAGAACCATAGATGTAGTTCCTGCTGGGAAAATTCATTTAGAAAAAAAGGTAAATCAGATTGAAGTTTGAGTTAATAATATTGCTTTTAAAACTTTCTTGGCAAACAAAGACATTAGATGCATTATTGTAAATTACTTCATTATTAAGTTGTCTTTAGTTGTAGATAGAACATATAGAAAATTTCAGAAGGATGATGTAGTGAAATATGTCCAACAATTGTATTGAAAACCCTGCATCTTATTTCTTTAGCATGCACCCTAATGAGAAAAAAGCTTTAAAGCAGTGTCCTGTTCAAAGTAAGAGAAAACCCTTTCAGCACATTTAGTAATCTATTGTCATACTTTCTGTAATTTTGCAGCTGTCTGTGATTCTTACAGAATACAGGAAATTAATTAATCTAAGAAGTACTAAACATCATCTTAATAAATTTCATCACAAAAGTTTTAAGTGTTTGAGACTCTCCATTGGATCTTTCTAAAATGAGCGGAGATTACATTAACTTCCAGCAGTCCTTATTGAAAGGAAACTGGGACAATCTAGAACTTCAATATAAATTACGCTCTTATTTTTATACATTGCTTAAGTTTATCAAGCAAGTTCATACTTTTTTTCTTGAGGAAAATAATACTGTATTTTAGGATTTTGATAGCATGATGTAATATTTTTATATTAACACTTCAACTTTAACTGGGATTTTTATTGCATGCATATTTTCTGGAATTTATCATTTCTGTGCAGAGCAGTGCTTGTTTCCCCAGCCATCTGATTTAAAGGTCTTTTTGAGACACTGACACTTCTCAGAGTTTTTCTCTAAATTCTATACGAGCCAATGGAAAAATTTCCATTCACATCCACATGGCTAAATTACCTGTAAGAGGTATTCTTATATATATTCTTATATATACAGGTATTCTGTAACAATATTTTTGTGACTCTAAGCTACATAATTAGTTCATATGTGTGGAGCTTAACAGCTTTTCACCATCTTGGTTGTAGACCCTCTGCTTTCAAAATGTTTGTTTAATATTCTTTAAGCCAGGGAAGATTAGTTGAAACTAAACAGAATTTCATTCAACAGAAAAGTAAATTGAAGCTGGTTCCATAGTGTTGGAAGTTTGACAGATCTTATTTTGGATAATTCTTTCTGAAGTTCAAGTTTTATTATAACTTTATAACTCTCCAATTTCTATAATTTAGAAAGAATTGGAGAGAGAGAGTAAAAAAAAAAACCAACAACTTGGAACAGTATTAATTTTTAAGGTTGTTGAATTGGTTTTGACATTGTATGTGGTAGAAACAAATTAAAATTCTCCATGTGAGCATTTTGTGTTATGTAAGTACTACTACCTCATCTAAAAGTTTCATTGGCGTTTTATTATGTGCCTGAGAGCCATAAAATATCCTCAAATCTCCTCTGCAGATCTCTGACATCTGGTTTTAGTTTTGTGTTTATGGGGCTGAGAGCAGCCCCCATGCCTAATTGAAGACTTGCTGCTGTGTTCCCGTTCTCCAGAAGGAGGTGGATGACCCAACTTTCACTATGCAGCTGGAGCAAAAATTAATAGAATTAGTCCAAAGCAGTATTATTCAGCATATAAGGTATTATAATAAAATGAAAAACTGGAGAGATGCGTTGTAGAGCATACACAGGTATTAATTAGTGTTAGTTGAACACACCTTGTTCAATACTCGCTGAGTATAAGAACCTAATAATTCCTAACTGGTAAATATCCTATTTCATAGTTAAGCTGAGATTAGAAAATGAGGCATAAAAATAAATTCAGTGTATCGCATTCGGTTTTTTAAAGAACAAAGGAGCAAGCAAACTATACACACATTTCTCAGAACAAAATATAGAGTGAAGTCACAGTTTCAGTGATGCAAAACTTTACTAGACTTGTGCTGAAACTTTTGAACTGATACTATATACAATAGAGATTATTTAAAGGTGTAATAAATTTAATGTAATCTCGCTCCTGTCTAGTAAGTACAGTAGATATACCTATGCATTCTGCTTTATTTGTCAAGATATATGACAAAGCAATTATGTTATGATTTTAAGTAAATAATACTGATTTTAAAGTTTCTTGGTAAATGAAGTTACAACTGTTAGAAAGACTATTGTAAATTACTTCACTTTTATATTGTGTTTAATAAAAGACTGTTATAAAATAGCCATACAGGCTATTTTAGAAACAAGTTCTGATATAGAATGTCTAAAATAATTTTCTTTAAATGAATTCCTAGAAAAAGACTACTAAATAATACGTTTTACCTTATGGATTTCAGGCAAAATAAATGCACAGAAATAAGCAAGTTTTGAGCAGATAAATTTTCAAGTATTTCAGTCATGAAGAGAAAAAAAAATCATGTGATTTTAGATATTATGTTTCTTAACCATTTTGTAAATAAATAAATAAAGGAGTGGCAGCCCCTCTGCAACTGGTCTCACTGGAGTGGAGATCACCTTTTTATGTAAACAGCTTGGTTTGCAAAGTCATTGCAGCGCTATTTTTTAAGCTTCGTGGCTTCCAGACCTCACATTTCCTTCTTTTATTGACAAAGACTGTTTGGAATAGTTTATCAGATTCGCAGCTCAAGCAAGTGCCTGACAAAAACCTGACAAAAAAAAATATTTTTTAACTACTGATTTTTTTTCTTTGCTTTTTGGTTTTTCATTTGGATTTATAATATTAGATTTTTTTTCATTCTTCGTTAACCCCTCTTACCATTTTACTTTTCAAATTCTGCCTTTTGATTTTCTTCTCTACAGTTCCCTTCTCTGTGCTCAAATGAATAGTATATTCTCATGCTTTTTTTCATGAGGAGTTGGAGATTCAAAGAAGAATAAAAGAAAATCTGATGTTCTGCTGCCAGAACCAGAAATCTTGCATGGATTGCTATTTCAAGAGTAAAAAACTAGGAGGGTGGTTTTGAAGGAACCATCTGCTGGCAGAGAAGCACAGAATTAAGATTTGGCTCCTGAAGCTATTCATAAGCACTCTAGAAAATTTGAAAGTCATTACCTCTCCCTTTCAAGAATTGTGAAAAATTCTGAAATTACTGGAGTAAGTTGACTATTTCCAAGTGCATATGTTCCTATTTGACAAACTGTGCCGTTTGGCTATGTATAAATAAACTTTTAGTCTAATGACTTGTGGTTTGCCAATAAAAATGAAATATGTGGTACAATTATAAAATGCTGATGCAGAGCTTCACAAGTTAATTCAAGACCAAATATTTATTCATCAGCGTATGGTGGTTCAAGTTCAAAAGCACATGCTCCTATCCCAGAACAAATTTTATCCAGAGGGCTAAATCAATACTTTTGCAAATAATAATTAATCAATCATTCTATATTGCACAAGAAAAAAATGTTCCCTTATATCAAAGGAATATTTATAGGTCTGGTGAATCCTTACCTTTGGAACTTGAGCTAACAGAGCCAAGTCTGTATTTGATAGCAAAGGATTAAGAAAGTATGACCTAAGCCTTTCATGTCCCAGCACCGTAGTGTGAAAAAAAAAGGTTCACGCTAAATATGAGTAATGATCTTCATAATGTCTACAGTTACTTGTCGTAGCCTTCGTTTCAGCTAGCTACATACTTTGTGTCCAAATGTTCTTAGATTTGTTTGATTATTTAAATACAATACCAATTAATATTGTATTTTCTTCATGTTAAAATTCTGTTGTTTAAAATTAATCTAGTTATATTGGCACCATTTATAATTACTAGTATTTGGTTTAATAACAGCTGATACAGTGGCCTCTGCAGGCTTAATTCTATTAAACAAAACATTTAAAAACCAGTTTTCAAAACTGATTGTTTTCCATACCTTCTTTGGGGTTAACTTTAAAAAGCCAATATGATGAACTTGAGTTAGCATGAAATAAAGTTCAGATATTTCCCTGTAACTGCAAATTTAATGGACTGTTTCATTACTCTTAAGTACTGAGTAAGTTGTCCTCTGGTAATAACATCTGCTGATTTTGAGAAAAATTGAGTTTCTTCTTCCTACTTCTTCTTTCAGGTGGTTTGTTTGTTTGAAGTTTTTTCCTCTGTTTTTATTTTATACCATTTTCTAAGCTGTGACATAGCAAGTTAACGGTTCCTGCTTTCTGGTCTATATTGCATTACATAATAAGCGCAGTAAACATGGTAATATATGAAGCAATTATATGCATCTCAGAGTCATGAATTGAAGATATAGCTAACGCAAAATAAATCAAGCAGCAATGTGGATTACAAATATAAAGATACTCTAGGCATTTGTGTGTGTACACTTCATAGATTTGCTGTGTGCTAACACTCTAGAGTGAGTAAACGGACCTCACAGAGTGAAGCTGCCAACATGTGTTGTAAGCAGAGAATTATGTCATAGTGTTAAGGCTAACAGGCTAAACTACAGATAAGTGGTAATGGATCTGCAGGTGGCCCTACCATGTGTGCTATGAAGTGCAACAGTTAGAGGAGAAGCCACCACCTTACAAACCAAAATGTCGGGTATTTGCTTCATTTTATTCTCCATCTATTTCCTTGCTATAAACAAATAGTACAAACATATCCTAATATATATTGCATATATGTGTGTGTT